>NW_025336169.1:2768624-2997573 GCF_004798865.1 Varanus komodoensis | reverse complement strand
GCCCAGAGCATTTGCTGGAAAACCGCTGTGGCTCCAAGCCTGCTTCTGTGTGCTCACATTTGTATTGCTGCAAGTTTGGGTAGAGACCTGTTCTCCCCTGCAGAGGAAGGCAGGACGCACTTCAACGGAGCCAAGCTCAGGGAACCAAGGTTCAGTTTGGATGCCAGGAAGCACTCCTGACAGTCAGGACCCCGAGGGTGTGGAAAGGGCTTCCACGAGAGGTCGTTGAGGCCCCATCGGTGCGGATATTCAAGGATAGGCTGGACTTGCACATGGTGGGCATGTTGTGAGCGGAGCCGGCTGGTGCCGGAGGTCAGACTGGATGGCCCGGGAGGACCCTTCTGACTCGCGCTCTTTCTGTGTTTCTATTTTGGGCTTGACTGATATTTTTACTGTGGTTTGAAGCTTCCACGTTGCATTCTATCTATTACCCTCTGAAGAAGGCGTGTAGAGGATCCCGTAAGTGTGCAGGCTGTGTTTGCTCGTTCTCATTAGTCGCATAAAAAACAATTTCTAAGTCTTTGAACAAATTGTGGGTGTGTAAGTGTGCTTGAATGTAACTTCCATATGTTAGGTTTATTCTCAAGGATTCTAGTAGACCATGCGGAGGGGACTGCTTGGTACCCAGAGCATTTGCCAGAAATCTTCTGTGTCTTTAAGCCTGCTTCTATGTGCTCACATTTGTATTGTTGCAAGAATTCACTTACAGGTAAGTTATACTTGGGATTGCAACACATATTCAAGAAAAAAGACAACACAACGATATGCACCTTTAAACAATGCTAACTTAAACAGGATGACAAGATCTTTTCTTCAAGTTTCCATGTCCCAGATGCTTGAAGGAACAGGACAATTAGATTGTCACCTTTCTAACTGGAATGGGAGTTGTTTGCGTTGGCAGACCTGCTTTTGGATCATCCCAAAAACCGGCTGTGAAATATCACATAGGAAACAGGAGTGTGACCACCAAACAGGCACCCCAAAATTCCACTTTGTTTTTTCCTTGACTGCAATATTACATTGTTTCACCAACAGGAGACTCAGAGCACGATGCACATCAGGTTAAAGTCTGGCTCGGAAGAAATCCTCGACATGTTTTGAAATAGGGAGTTGATCCAGGGAAAATAGGGAAAATAATCATGTTCAAAGCTGTGTCCCTACTAAGACCCGCTAATTAGTTTTAACCATCTGTCCAATTCTGTGATGGCTTTCTTTGTTAATATCCTGTGATTAAGGTGGTTTCAACTTTCTAATGATCCATTTGCAGCAGAAGCTATATTCCAAAACTCTAGAAGGGTTTTGAAAGTTGAAAGATGAGAAGCTCCAACTCAACACCATGGACATTACAAGTTGACATCCTAAAAGAAGCGGCTCCTAGTTTAGGATCAAGGTCAGAGATAGGAAAAGCCATGCTGGATCAGACCCACGGTCCATCTGCTCCAGCACTTTGTTCACATAGTGGCCAAACGGCTGCCCACAGGATCCCGCCAGCAGGATGGGTGCAAGAGCCCCCCCTGCCCAGCCCCTCAGCAACTGGTGTGCGCAGGCAGGCCGCCTCTGGTGAAGGAGGAGCACGTAGCCAGCGAGGCTGGTAGCCATCGATAGCCTCCTCCCTCATGAATCTGCCCAACCCGTTCAACAAGCCTTCCAGATTGGTGCCCATCACCGCTTTCCATGGCAGCGAATTCCACCATTCACATGCACTGTGTGAAGAAGTCCTTCCTTTGATCTCTTCAAGACCTCCCACCATTCAGGTTCATGGGATAACTCGGGTTCAAGTGTTGGGGGAAAGGGAGAAAATGTCTCCCTTTCTACTTTCTCCACACCTGCCATTACTCTAAACACCCCTCTCGTGTCTCCCCATCCTTGCCTCCTTTCTAAGCTGAACGGTCCCACTGGTTCGATCAGTCCCTCATAGGGGTCGACACCCCATGTTCCCTGTCCTCCCCTAGTGCCTGGGAGAATGTGGGGTGGCTCCTATTATCCTAACTTTCTCTGGTTTTACAATGATGCTCTTGTCCACATCACACACACCCAGTTATTTTGCTGGTGTGGAGAAAATTCTTCATAACTCTTGATAACAGTTCCACAAACACTTCAGAAAACGCTTCATAAAACTCAGACTTTGCTCCAAGGGATTCCTTCAGATTATCTCTCTGGGTTGTTTTACAGAAATCTCAGCATTTCTATTGGGTTTTCCATATACCTCTTCCCTTGTTCATTCATGTTAGGCAAATTTAATTTCTGGAGGAAAGATTAACTTTTTAATCACTGAAATGATCTCAATATAATTGAAACAGTGTTCGTGAAGTTCCTCACGGCCACAATCCTATGCATGTTTGTTCAGAAAAACATCCCCAAAGACCCAACAAATATTTGCATTTTTAAATATCTGGATAGCAGTTTTAATCTATCCTCTTCAAAGCCACTTTGGGGGGCTTGATGTGCCCAAAGCTCTCTGGCTGATAAGGTTCATGGGCCAATTTCTACCTCTACAATCCCTACTTCTAACACTTTCAAACTGCTGTAATTATATATACACCACATCCATACAATGGGGCAAATTCCATGGTAGGAAAGCACTCGTAGGCTATATTCCCATGATGGGTGGGACTGAACACCATGGGGGCGTGGTCAAAACCCCAGAAATAGCGCAAATCTTTTACAAAACAAACATTAACAGTCTTTAGAATGGGAAAAGACTGTCCTGAAGCCAGCAAACATCAAATGATTGGTGGCTGGTGGAAAGGGGATGGCACTGATGGATCGGAGCCTGCCTTCCAGGGAAGCTTTGTCCCACAGTGAACAAACTCTAAGCCACGTGGGGAACGGATTCTAGGATTTATAGAGTTCTCCCTGTTCCTCAGATTTCTGCCCAAGTCTTCAGTGCCCTAATTCAATTTCCACCTTCAGAATGCAGGAGCTGCCATTTTGGGAAAACCCACTGAAACTCCTTCCTGGATCACACCCACCCATCCTCTTAATGTTGGAGCACCTGGGAACAAGAATTCTAGAGCAGATCCAAGGTTTGAAGGGAATCATATGCACTGTGTACCTTGGGGAAGCTGTTGACAAGCTCTTTAATTCCATTTTAAATCCTGCCTGAGGCTGGACCTATGTGCCTGAGAGGAAGAGTTTTATTTTCCCATGACTCTCTTTTTATTCCACTCCTATTCTCCCAAAAGCTGAAGCTGTTGGGATGATTCACAACAATTAAAACTGAAAAGCACAATAAAATACAACAGGGAAGATTAAAGCTGCAATGTTAATTAAAAAATAGAAACCAACATAAAACCTCTGTGCAATGCAAAGATTGGACACAAAGCAGCGGATTTAAAATCACGGTAACGTCCCATCAGCGTTTCTGGGCACTTTTGGGTGAAACTGAATAGAGAGCATTTAGCTTGGCTTCCCCCCAGTCGGCCCAGTGGTGAGTGTGGCCAATGGGTCATAATGCCAGCAGGCCACTCCCTCCAGCTCCCTGTGACCTCACAGAACTGCCGGTCCTGGCGGGTCATAAAGCAGCCTCTGATAAAAGCAGGCGTTCCCAGCCAGCAGGTGCCTCTCCAGGGCCCAAGCAGCAGGCTCCCTAAGAACTGCTGCTACCAGGTAAGTATAGTGCTGCGGAAGTGGATCTGCAGAAGGTGCCCTGGGACGAGCCTTCCCAGGGAAGGCTTGTTCCCAGTTTCGGTGGTTTTCTGGGGACTCCACTGACAGCTTAAGGGCCAGAGGCGAAGATCGGAGGAATGCTGTGCATCGGCAGAAGAAAGGACATCGCCATGCTGGACCAGCGTGGCATTGCGTTGCCCTTTGGCACACAATGACTTTCGTCGGTTGCGGTTTTCCAGCATGGCAAGAAGACGTCGCCAGGAGATATAGGCCCGTGGGTTAGTCAGGGCCCTCTGGGTCTGGACTGCCTGGCATGGGAATGACCAGTCCAGACTCAGATGTCTTCCAAGCAAAAGAGGCCTCACTCAGGCAGGCTGGATGAGGATGAGCCCCTTTTCGTGGACTCCTCGTCAGGCCTGGCTGAAGAAGGGCCTGCCTACCTTTTACTTGGCAGAGCAGGCCCTGCTGGTTGCCCACGTTGGAACCGAGAAGGAATTTTTTCCTGTGGAACCCAGATTGGCGCAAGGGGGAAACGGTTTTTTTCGCCTTCTCTGCTCTGCCGTCATCTTGGGCTGCACTGCCTTTGCTGACAGTTCTGGATGAGTTAAAACGTAGGTTTTTTAGTTAGGATTAGATGTCTAAAAAAAATAAAATATTTTCTTTTCAAACCGTTGTCCTTCTGGTTTGTCATTTTCGGCGTCTGTGTGGAGGTTTCCTTCAGGGGCTAAGTCAGAACTTGGGCTGCAGTCCCAAGTATACATACATTGAGTGTTGACTGGAACCTGCCTATTCAACTCACTGGTTTCCATTGAGGGAATCCTCTCTCCTGCTTCACAAGAATGGGCAGTATGGAGTGGGCTGGGTCAGCCTGAAGACTTAATTTGCATTCTCGAGGTGGTGCACTCTTGGTTTTGAATGGAGCAACATTTGGCTTCAAGGCAGGGAAATGGCACATCCTGGATATGGTGAAACGATTGTGCTGACACAGTAGGGGGCCAGTCAAGGAGTGGGAGTGCTCAGTTGCACCTGTTTGGTTTGGGGCACTTCCCCAACTTCAATGCATATTTGAACAAATCGTCATCCTTATTAACACAGCCATCAATGCTCTTTCATTAAAGATGAAATGTTTAATCAGAATGCTGGATGTCAAGTGCATCTGGAGTATCGACTTCCATTCTCCTCTGCATCTCCAGCTCAGTCCTAGATGTAAAGAGAAGTAGGCTGCGCCCCAATCCCCCAATTTCACCTAGTTGATAGGATCTGAGCTTGCAGGAGGAATAAGGAGATCTGGGGGTTGTCATGGGTAGCTGGAGGAAAGTGCCAATGCAGAGCATGGTATTAGAAAAGGAACTGAAAATAAAGTGGCCAAGAAGCTTGGCCTTCTTTCTATGGCAAAGTGTTAGGATTCTGACCCATCCAATGCAGGCACTTGACTTCTGCCCCTCTTTTACAGGATCGATGTAAAAGTGAGGGATGGGTCATTTCTCCCATGATTGTGACATCACAATGCTTGGCAAGTTTTGTGATGTCAGTTGCCATTTGAATTCTGAAGAAAACCCCATAGCTGGGTTGAGTGTGTGGGGAAGGTGGCAACTCTGTTAAAGAGGTGATATCACAAAGCCAGATCTAGCAAACATTTACTGATGCTAGAACAGCATTTTTGTGTGTTTCCTGCTTCTCCGAGGGTGATAAATTCCCCACTGCAGTTTGCTGGCTTTGGTTCCCTTGGGTAGGAGCGTCGAACAAGACTTAAGGCATTTCAGTAATGTTTCCATTTATTTACAGATGCAAAAGTGGAGCACAGGAATTCAGTTCTGGAGATTCTAGGGAGACACATTCCAGTAGCAAGCAGGGCTTGATGTCTCCAGCTGCGGGGCTGAAAATACCGCACATTATCAGGAAGCTCTTAAGATGTTTCTACACGAGGCACCCCTCAGTCATGCACGTGTGTGGATGCTCTAGCAAGAACGTGTCCCCCGGGGCCTCGCCTGTTCTTTCCCAGCACTTCCCTGACTTTTTCTTTAGAGGAGAAAAGTGTCCTATTATCTAGATAAGGTGGAATGAACCTGACACCGGAAACTTGTGGCTGCGTAATGGAAGTGATAAAAAGCAGGGAAAGAACTTTCTCATCCTGCTTGGGGGGAAAAGCACATTTGAAGTAGGTGATCTTAGTTCTAGAACAGGGGTCCTCAAACTTTTTGAACAGGGGGCTAGTTGATGTGCTTGCGGTGACCACAGGCCACCAAGGCGGTGCCGGTGGGGAGGCGCGGGCCGGTGTGGGGGCGGGGCGTGCGCGCACACACGCACACTCGAGGCATGGTGCAGAGATGGGCGGGCGTGGGGTGAGGCGCTGGCTTGCTTGTGAGGAGATCGTTTCTGACCTCCTTGTGAGCAAGCTGCTGCCAGGCGAGGCACTGACTTGCTCATGAGATTGTTTTCTCCAAGCGGTTCCAAAACGACCTCCTCGTGAGCAAGCTGTGTGCGCAACCAGCGTGTGCAAAACCTGTGGGGTGGGCCGGTTAAAAGGGCATGGTGGCCTGGATCCAGCCCGCGGGCCTTAGTTTGAGGACCCATGTTCT
The DNA here is from genome assembly GCF_004798865.1 of Varanus komodoensis. Classification (NCBI taxonomy): domain Eukaryota; kingdom Metazoa; phylum Chordata; class Lepidosauria; order Squamata; family Varanidae; genus Varanus; species Varanus komodoensis. The sequence continues at coordinate 2,991,385 of NW_025336169.1, read as the reverse complement.
AGAAGGAGTGTGGAAGCAGAAGCCTTGGTAAAGTGTCAGGATTAAAGCCATACATACAGGGAAGTCTTCCCGCCATTAGCTAACCCTTACTGGAGATGTTTCCATATTTTTGAACTGGGGTGGGGGTGGGGAATATAACAAAGCCATAACTCCTCAAAAGGGAAAGGGGGAATGGCCAGGAGAGGGGGTGTGGCTATCGGGATCACCTGGGGATGTGTGGACTTGACCGCCGGACTTCCAGTTCAGCATCCTTCCTGTCACTTTGCTAAGAATAGATGCCGCACTTGTTTGGCTTGTGACCATTAAATGTAATCTTCTCGTGTCCAAATCCCAACTTGCGAGCTTGGTTCAAGGCATGCTCACAACAGCATCATGTGAGCATTCACATGTTCTCAAGGGAGGTTTTGGAAGCAAAAGAAACAGAAGGGAGTCGTGAGAATGAAATACTGCAGGATTTTTAAAACTTTATTTGCACCTCTGTGTGTGTGTGTGTGAAATTCTTCAGGAAGACTAAAGAATACAGCCAGATCAAAGGTAGTCTTAAAATCAGAAGTTCAACCGACCATTGTCTCCAAGTAGCTTGGTGGCCACTGGCCAAAAGCGAAAGCCAGGGCAGACGTGTTGTCCTGTTTGTGGCAAGCTGTTCCACTCGCCCAGCCACGGCTGGCTTCCAGTCTTGGTTTGTTCTAAAGCGTTTGGATCAAGCTTATGTAGGGGACGTGCTGCAGTGGTTTTGGGCAGAGCCAGACTGCCATGTGCAGTTATGGTCCTCAGCAGGATAGCTCTGGGATTTTGTGGAAAAGGAGACCGCTCCGTTTGCTTGCTGGCAATTCAGAAATCCCCTGGGGACTGTCCTTGCTGCGCATCTCAAAGTTTGCTTCCACTGAGCTTTGTGAGGTGCCACAGGGAAAATAAACTTCTTTTCCTCCCTGGCAAACATTTGGCAGTTCGTTGCTCTTCCTAAAGTCTTTAGCCGTGAAATATGGACAGCCTTAGAAAGGACACACCCAGCAACGTGACGACCAATTTTAAGTTCCTTTTTTGGCCAACTGTTTCCTTTTGGGTGGAATGTCCCCTTTCTAGACCACTGCTTTGGACCACTGTCTTGTAATTCTTTGGACCTCCGTCCAGTCTCGCCACAGGGCCAGTTCTCCTCATGGCTTCAGACCTTCAACTCCATCTCTGCTCTTTGTGACAGAACCATTCTCAATGAAAAGCAAAACTCAATAAATAAAAGAATAAATAATACATCACAGGCAACATTTTTTCTGTCTGTCTCTCATACATACAGTGCATAGCAATAATAGTAACGATAGTAATACTGTCTGACCAGAGGTGGCGGGGGTGGGTGGATGTAACTTAAAATGAAAGAGCAAGAACCGTTTGACAACAGCAGAAGGAGGGAATGATGACGAAGCCCTCAAACGCAGAGCCTGCGCTTCCAGCTCCACCAAGCCCTTTGGCGCATACATCTCAGTAACTGTGTCTCGGACTGTTAAGAGGCCGGAGTTTCTCTCCAGATGGAACAGTAGCAGGAATGGCCTTTGGGAAAAGACTCCCGGAAGCACTTTTCCATGGCTCTTTGGATGCTGAATGGGAAATTAGCACAGTGGAAGCGAGAATAATGTGTGTGCACACCAGGGGATAGTATTTGAGAGGTGTACGCATTTCTGTGGGGGCTGAGATGTTCCACAGAATTTAAGGTTCATCCCGAAAAGAGCAGCCCTGCAGGGTGAGATGCAGGGGACACCCAGACCAGCTTTCTGCTCACACGGTGGCCAAGCAGTTGCTGATGGAAAAACCACAAGCCCGGCAGGGTGTACACAGCAGTGGGTGTACACAGCTTACTTGGTTTTTGTTTTCCAGTGCACAATTTATTCTTTAGTTGCCATTACTCTGCATACCCCTGAGAGCCGGCAATGGTAATTTGGTCACATAAATATTGCAGGATTATTTTTGTTCTTTTTGCTTTTAATATTTCCTTGTAAGTCACTTTATGGCCCAAGAAGCACGGGACTCTAACTGAAGGGTTGAGTACAGATTGAGTGTGGGTGTTGTTAAAACATGAGTTATTGGTCTTGTCTGAACCTGGGGACAAGAAGACAAACCATGGAAAACAACTCACAGTTTACAACCAACAACAAACCATGTTTTTTCTGTTAGCCATGATTAACAAGCCATGGTCTGTTAGTGCAGCTAGGCTCAGAAAACACAACAATCCATGGTTCAATAGAAGTCCACACTTTACCCACACTCAATCATACCAGATGTTTACTGAACCCAATCAATGAGTTTCATGTGATTCTCTCCCCCAGGGGAAAAACAGGTATGTGGGGAAAATAGGTAAATCTTCACCCACTTCCAGGTAAAAAAAGCCGAGTTTTAAAACATTCTACTTCTCTACAAAATCTTCTGCTTCAGTATGTCATCACGGTGGAAAAGCTTCTCAGCTCACTGGTAGAGCATCTGCTTCAGGTGCAGCAGGTCTTGGGTTCAATTCTGGGCATATCTATCAAATCTATGATATTTGCCTGCATATCCATCAAGCTTGCATGTTGAAGCATCTTTGCTAAGGGGGAAAGGTGCAGGACTGTAGCTGGATGGGAGTGAAGCAGGAGCGGGACTTCATGGCTTTATAGACCCCTTCTGACTTCTATTCTATTCTAAAAAAGGAACTGGCAGCAGCTGAATAAATGAACAGATGAATGAATGAATGAATGAATGAATGAATGATAACAAAGAACTGATTATATTTGATTTTTATATCTCACCTTTTCGCTTCCAAAATGGCACTCAAATTGTTCAGTGCTTGGGACTCTTTCTCTGCCTGAGACCCTGAAAAACTGTTTCCAGGAGTGGGGGCAATGTGGAAGCAGGGAGCCTGTGCTGGAGCAATCTGCTCGCGATGCATTTTCTTGGGAGAAAAGCAACCTTCGGAGAAGGAAAACATGAGCGAGTATACGGCACCCAGCTCTGATGCACACGTCGCTGGAGCCTACACACTGATGCGTAGAAAATGAATTTGAAAGGCAAAACCAAACATGCGCGTTGAAGATTCTGAGAGGTTTAACACATCAGATGTAGCATTCGTTTTCTGGGGATTCGATTTGCGCCTTATTTCCTGCGTGTATGTGGGGTGGGCAGGGCTGCCTCCGCTCCAGTGAGGGCAATGCACCCACACCAGAGTGCAATTTGAAGGAGCTATCCATGGTACAAAGCCCACTCCCCTCAAATAGGTTCAGCACTATGGACAGCTCCTTGGCGCATCAGGCTGAAATCCAGAGTGGATACCCCACCCCACTACCAGTGGCACCACCAGTTTCTACTGAATTGGTAGCCCCATGGAGTGGTCCAGCTGGTAATATTTTACCCTGTGCCTCATTCATATGTGATTTGTTCAACTGTCCACACTTTCCACAACCCAGCCTCCAACTTCCATCTCAACAGCCAGCAGGGGGAAAGAAGATTGATAAAGGGGTCCCAACCCCCTGGCTGGATTAAAGTGAGTTTTAAATGGAGAACTGCACATGCTCAATGCATTTCATTTTCAAATTAGGCTTGGCAAATAGCTCGTTGTTTGTTTTTGCTCTGACATAATGGGAATATAGCAGTGGCTGTGAAATACCAAATGTTGGGGAGGGGGAACTGAAATGCCAGCGGTAATAAACATTCACATCTAAAGGGGACTCCCAGAAGATCATTAAGTTAAACATCTAAAATCATGAGCTTCATCACAGGTTGGTAACTTACACTGTGACTTGTTTCACCCAGAACAACAACCCACAGTACAGGATCAGCATGGGTTGTTATCGAATTCAGGGTTGTTGCTACGTGTGATCCCAGCACTACAATTAAACCATGGGCTATTAACCATAAACAACCCAGTGTTCGCAACCCCCAAACAAACCATGGGTTCTCTTCCTGGGTTGTTCATGGTAAACCAGCGTAGGGTGCCCATGCCAAAAAGCACGACTCAACAGCAATCCACAATTCAACAACAGCACTTACTTTGTTGTCCATGTGTGCGAGTTAGACCTTTGCCTCACCCACAGGTGATTTGTGCTGTGTTGTCATCTTGTGCTCTGCTTTGCCTTCTGCTGCACATTACTAGCACAGTTCACACGTGCAGTGGAGTCCGTGCCGCAACCAAGCCAGCCTCCCTTTCGCCAGGACAGTGGCTTTGCTAGAAGAAACTGTTCCCAGCTCAGTGGCTCGATCCTCGTTCTACCCTTGGCCAGAGACGGCTGCTCCTCCCAGGCATGAGCACCACTAGAGGAGTTACTTCTGACCAAGCAGAAACAGAGGCTGTCTTAGGAGTGGGCCGTGGTGGATCCTGATTATCCATGGGGAGAAATTTTTATTTTTTATTATTTTGCTTAGCTTAGCCACCACACAGAGCACAATTTTCAAGGGGGGGTTGCAGCTGGGAAGGAAAGGGCTATCTTTTTCTGTCCCATGTTGTGCCCCCCCTCCCAATCTCCCTGCATGGCAGTTAAGCTGAGAAAAATAATTTTCCATTGGTCTGGGGAAGGCTCTAAACAAACAGAATGTATTCTGTTTGAGCTGATTTGGAAGAGGCATGAATTGGTTTGCTTCGGCCCCTGTAAGGTTCCAACAAATCCTAGTCAATACTTCTGCAAGTGCGTCTCTAACTACAAATCAGGGTATGCACATCTGTATCGGATCATATAAGTGCCTAGTGACACACCTGCAAAAGGCACCAGTTATTCCAGGAATTTTGCACGATCACAGAGACTTCTGAGAGGGAGGCAGGCCAAGTCGGAAGCGCAGCTCAGTCAGCGCCACTCCTGCAGCAACGCAAGCAGCTTTTGGCCTGGGGTGAGATGGCAGGAAGAGAGCCAGAGACAGCCAGGGAACAGCCCTGGGGGACCAGGCATAGCTCATGGGTCCCCCGCTGCCTGCCCCTGCATTCAACAAAGCTGACATGAACTATCCAAAATAGAATAATAACTTAATTCTTTTCCAGACGGCAATAAATTAAATAGGCATAACAATTCGCACTCATTCCAATAACAAATCGCAAAGTTAATAAATAATTTCCACAATTCATAAATAACGCAAGAAACATCAAGCGATGCGCAGCGGAGTCAGAAAGAACCGCCATTGCAGCAGCGCTGCAAAGTCGCAGACAGACACTCTAGGCGGGCCGATCCTGCTGTGGTCCACAGAGCCATGCGGTCCGGTAAGTGAGGATGCAAGGTCCAGTTTTGTTCTTCAGGCTTCCCATCTCACTTAAGAGACAAAACAGAGCTTTTTTCTGGTTGATGCATCTTTCACACGGTCCCTGTGGGGCGCATGACCCACAAGACACGGATGCACATCCATGTGCCCCATGGCCTGTTTTGCTTTGCAAAATATTGAAGCCATTGCCGAATGGTCTTAGCTCCTGAAACAGTAACATGTTCTTTGCCGCAGGGGTGGGACACTCAGTGTGAATGGAAAGGATTTTTCATTTAGTCCATCTTTCCTCCGTTAAAAAAGACTGCAAAAAGCTGGCCCAGCATCAGCGTTAGGATGGATCCTTTCCTTCTTTTGCTGGATCAAGTTTCTTGCCTGTGGGGCAGCCACAGTCTCACCTCTTCAGCTCAAATTACATGTATCCCTTATTTGTGATGCATTTTAAATCTTTGTAATTACTTGGTGGGGTGGGAGGAAAGCAAGACAAAACTGCAGCCTGGGAGTACCCAGTGAGGCTGAAGGCGGGCACAAGATTGCGAGGAATGTGGCAGAGAAGAACTGCGCCGGGGACTTGTGCTGCCTTGCTTTTGACTCATGAACAGCAGGATGGGACCCAGCGGTGCTGAGGAGCATGGCAGCTTCTTTCCCCAATATCCTCCCACACCTGCCCCCTGGTGCAGCTTCTCCAGTCGTTTATAAAGCCAGCCTTTTATAATACCCCATTCATGATCAAGCCACTTCAAAATAGTTTGTATTAAAGCAGGGAATAAGATATTACTGCTAGGAAAATCAATTTCTCCTCCAGCTGCAGTGTGGATGGCAGCTCAACTCCGAGAGGCCAGGAGTTCTGAGACAGGGGTGGCAGAAGAGCTCAGCAGCTCAGCTAACCGAAAGGTGGCCAGCGGTGTGATGGACCCTGTGCCCAATTCGATGGCTCAAACAGGCCATCCACCCCTTGGGGGCCTGGCCACAATTTGAGGATGTCCTCCTGGCAGAGATTAAAACTGCCAAACTGGTGCCTTGCTATGATCCAGCAGCCTGGATGTCTGGACTGTTCTTAGGGTGCCCTACAGGGACCATCTTGCAAGGTACCTCCATTTCAAAATTTACCATTCCATGACTGGTTAGCTGCCTCCCCATTTCCCCAGGACGACTGCCCCAATTTAAGACTGGGTCCATGCAGCTCCTGGCTGTTCTGAAATCAGCATGGAGGCTTTGGGATCTCCAGGTCCGGTCTCTCCACTGTTATCTCCGCTCTGATCTTCACAGCACAGCCAGGGTCTTTCCTCAGAGGCACCAGGGAGGGCTCACTGAGCTCCATCGAAAGCAAAATGAAGTTATGCATCTGCTTTATCCATATCCAAAGTTGGGGCCTGTGTCCCGCATTAAGCCCTTCCTTCCTCTGCTTCTTCCTGTTCTCCTGGTCTACAGCCCATGACATAATCGTAAATTTTTGGGGTGCAAGAACTCATCACACGAGGCTGCACTGTTAGTCCCCCAAGGAGAGTCCCAAATGGAGGCTGTGAACCATCCTGAGAAATCAACTCTGGAAACGTCCATCTCTGCTAGGAGCAGGCCTTTTGGAAACAACCCCAAGTTAACCCACGGTTTGTGCACATGGGGATGTGTCTGGAGTCTGTTTTGGGGACGCAACTCTCCTGGATTCCCCAGCTCCCCAGACTGTGGTCCTCTTTGTCACAGCCCTGAGTCCAAGTTCCTGGCGGGTGCACCCAGCGTTTGGGGGTCTCTCACCAGGAATTCAAGCCCCTTGGTGGCACTGCAGGAATTCCCTGGATGTTGCCACTCAGCTCACCTTCTAAGACTAGGAATGCGGTCTGCACATGCTCAAGGGCCAGATTCTGCTGAGTTTCATCTCGATCCTAGTTGTAATGCTAACATTGGGTTGCTTAACCTGCAAACAGCTGTGGAGGCAGCAGTCACTGGTCGGCACTAAAAGTGGAATTGTTGCTGGACGCCAGGGCTGAATCCAAAGGTCCCCACTGAGGATCCAGGCCAGTGGCGGCCTTGGATTGCTCCCGATGCTTGGCTGTGGGCAATGCTGCATTGGTCCAATCGTTTCCCAGAAGACCAGGCGATCTAGAAGAGCACCTTTTCCTCTGCCAACCTGCCCAGTCACAGAGGTGACTGGGGGATGTTCCACTGATGGTCCCACCTGGTCCACCTGCTTCTACCAGGAAAAGAGCCTGCCCTTTGGTGGCCCCACATCCCTGGAATTCTTCACCTCCAGGGGGCAGCAAGGCACCAACACTGAGCTGTCTGTGGCACCTGCTCAAGACACCCATTTTCTGGGAAGCTTTGACCGCAACGTTGTGTGGACCTGGTCCGGCTTGAGTGCTGCCAATGCCTGACCTCGGAACCCTTCCTCACATTCCTTCTGGGACACCAGTACCCAGAATGGGCAGTGCTGGGACCAGGTTTTCGAGGGACCTTGGGAAGGACACTGTGAATGGCTTTCCAAGCCAAACAGAGGAACTGTTGCCTCGCTCTTTTCTTGGAAACCTTTTGATACGCCTGGTTCTGGGTTCAGCCACCCAGCTAGGAGCCAGGAAGAGTGGCTTCCAGGCTTTAGAAGGCTCTTGGGCAAGCTGCCCTCAGCAAGTCCCACCGTCCAGCAGGACTCCCGGCCACGAGCGATTCTTGCTTCTCGTCCTCTTCACAGAGTGGCTATCATTTCCTCGTTCAGCAGGCAGAGAGCAAAGAGCGAGGAGGGGGCCCTTCCGGCTCCCCCTTTGCACCACACCTCTGCCATCAGAGGAAGCAGGCTGCAATGGGGGGGAGGACACTCTTGTCCGTGGGCCCTCAGCAAGTGCCCAGGCTGGCCAGTCCGTGACCCAAGCACCGAGATTGGAGCGCAGTGTTGCGAACACAATCTTACCGGAGCTCCTCACTGCACTCAGGAAGCGCAGAAGTTTTCCCACATGGAACACCGATTTTGCAAAGGAGATGAAAACCGCTTGCGCACATGTTGCTCCTTTGGGCCCCTCAAGAGCTGAGCTTCCCAGGGTGGGGAAAGGAGTCATGTTTTTATCTGCTGGGTGCCACAGCTCTGACTGGGAGGCTGAAGGGGAGCAACCTGTGCCGACGGGCCTACAGTGAGAAGAAAGGGGGCACCGCTGAGCCTGGGTGGAAGGATCCACAGCAACTGATAGAGCAAAGCGTGCTTCCTCTGATGGGGGAAGGGGCCACTGGGGAGCAGCCCCTGCATGGCCTGGCTCAATTACTGCGGCGGCATGAATAGGAGGCCATGCCAGCTCTCTGGTCTTAAGAACCGGACCTGCTGCTTCGGCATCTCCCCTCCCTGAGGAGGAAACATGCAGGGCGATCAACAGCTCGCAGCTGTTCACAGATGGGGCTGAACTGCATGGCTGGTTTCCAGGGGGAAAAAACCTGAGGCCCTGGCTTTCCTCCCTGGCTCCTGGGGTGATGTTTGGCAAAACATGGGTGGCTGCCTGGCTTTGTGCACTGAGAAAGGCGTTCCTGCTTCTCTGTCCGAGAAGAAGAACCTGTCCAACCGTAGTGGGAGGCTGCCCGCTAGCGCCGCAGGCTGTCGTCGCTGCCGGTCGAGCTGGAACTCCCGCTGCGGCTCCGCCGGCTGTGCCTCGGCGCTGAGCTGTGGCTGCTCCCACCGCTGCTGCTGCTGCTCCAGCTTCGGCATGTCCTGCCGCTGGAGGGGCTGCGGCTGTGGCTGCGGCTGCGGCTGGGAGAGTGGCTGAAGCTGCTGTACCAAGAGGAGTAGCTGCTGATGCTGCTGGGAGATGAGGAAGAAGGACTCGGCCGGTAGTACGGGATGGGGCGCTTCCGGGCACTACGGGGATGGAAAGAAGAGCGGGGCTTAGGGAGGCGGGGGCAGAGCCTAACTTCTCCGCATGGAGGTTCAGCTTCTCGGGAGCTGGGGAGCTTTGGGGCTCGCCAGAGAACGGAGGGCAACGGAGCTCCTCCAACAGAAGCTCCTGCTGGGCTTCTCAGCTCCTGACCCACACAGATCTGGGTTCGGAAGGGTAGAACAGGAGTGTTTCGAACTCCAACCAAGAAACAGGACACGGATCCTTTCTGGGTTGGAACAACGTTGGGTCCAGCACGGTCTGCCGCCCATCGTGCTGATTTAAACACGCTAAAGAGCGCGATCAGGCATTGCACCCTGGCAGGGAAGCCTGGCTCTCCGGCAGGTGCTGCACCTCGCAGGAGGTCTCTGCCTGCTTTAGAAGATGTTGGACCACAGAAGAGCCCCCTGTCGGGTTAGGGTCAGTCTGCCTGCTACAGGAGGCCTGGCAGAGTTCTCAGGCGTCTGGCTTCCCCTAGCTGTGCATTTCAGTTTTTTATTATCCAGTGGAAGTTCGGTGTTAGGAGCTGCTGAACATGCACAGTCTTTTCTCCATTATTGTTACATTTAGAAGCCATTTTTAACTTTCTTGTAAGGTACTCAAGGCTGCTTCCCAGTTCCTCCTCTCCATTTTATCTGCACCTGCTAAATTGGAGCCTCAAACCAGAACTGGGGAGGTCCAGATTCTGAGCCCTGGAGGTGATCCTGGACCAGTTATTAGCCCCTCTCAGTTTGCGCCACCTCACAGGGTTGTTGTGAGGATAAACAGGTCTCTTTGGAGGCAAATGGGATGAATGTGCCTGTGCGCATGCGTGCCTTGTCAGCTTTGCGCTAGATATACAAACATGATCTGTATAATTTCCCTGCTGACCCAGAGTAAGGCTGCCATCCCATGCTTGTTTGAGCAGGAAAAAGCCCACAATCCCCGGCATTCCTCAGGGAACCAAGAAAGCAGGAATAGTCTCCCTGGGGTTCTGGACCGCTGCTCTAAGTGCTCCGCACCAGGCGCTGCCAGACAAGGACGCCTGAGGGGAACTGCCCAGCTCCCCCTCGGAGTGGTGGAGACGCACCCGTCTTCCCTCCAGTTCTCCTGACAACAGCTGGGAAGACCGGTTGTCTCATGAACAGTGAGAACAGGTTGTCTCACCTGGTGATGCGCCGGGCTTCCAGGTGGCTGGGAGAGTCTCTTCGTCGCTTCCTCATGGGAGAATAGGACTGCTTGCGCCGCCGGCGGTCGTGATGCCTGTGTGAGTCTTTCCCGCTGGAGCCATATTTGTGATCTTGCGCACGGTCCCTGCTGGGGTGTGGGGAGGAGAAAAAAACCAAACAAACCAGAGAGGCTCAAATAGGCTATCTTTCACCAGTGCATCTGACTCGCTCGTGCAAGTGCTTTTGGATCCTAATTGCAGCCTGGGAAGGTTTTCTAGTGGGGATAGTGGCGGACAACAGCCCGCTGGAAGGGAAAGCTTAGCGTGGGCTGGAGATCTGAGTGCTACCTCTAGGTGGCAGTGTGGTAGAGCCAGCTAACACTCGTCTGCAAGAGGAGATCAGGCATTCTTCCACTTCCACAATTAAATGCTGCACTTTTCCTGCTCTAATGCAAGAGGCGTTTATCAGAAGAAAAATCCTGATGGTTGGATCAGTACATCAGTGGAACCAATGACCTAGGGAGGTCGTGGGCACCCCCATAGATTAGTGGCATTCAAGATGCAGCCCGACAGCCGTCGGAGAGGGGATGGCTTAATTTGGATTCCTGCACTAAGCAGGGGCTTGGGTCCCGTCCAACTCTCCTCTTCTGTGATTCTATGAAATCATGTATCCTTTCACGTGTGCGATTAAATTCTGCACTTTCCCCACTCTGAAAGGGCTTTTTGAAAGCATCTGTAAGACACTTGTAAGGAACCGGAGGGCTGCAAAGCTGTCTAAAGAACCCATAAGCGACTGTGAGGAGGGAATGATGAGTCCATGGGAAGCTTCATGTAGAAAAGCCTTTATTCACTGAGAGCTGGTACAGTGTAGGGGTTAGCGTTGCACTGGGATCCAGGAGATCCAGGTTCCGGTGCCCTCTGGCCACAAAGCTTCCTGGGTGACTTTGGGCCAGTTACTCACTCTCAGCTTACAGGGTTGTTGTGAGCCAAAGACTGAGAGAAGCAAGTTTCTTTGAGTTCCTTGAAGAAAAAAATGGTGGGATAAAAATAATAAATCAAAAAGAAATTAAAGATACTGATAAAAATGAAATTGCTTGGATTCGTGGCATGTGGAGTGTTTGATGGTGGAGAGAATGCGGAACCTGACAGCCGTACCTGCTAGGACTGTATCGGGAATAGCTGGGGCTTCGTCGCTGCCTCGAGCTCCGGCTTCCGGGACTTCTCTTGCAGGACTTGGGAGAGTGGCTGGGAGAACGGGAGTAGGACCTGGAAACAGGGAAAAGCATGAGGCTGCTGGGGTAAAGCAGGAAATCTGGGCCCATGTCAAAGCCAGAGCACAAAGGGGAACGGCCCCAAGGAGTCCAGACATGAGGTTGTCCTTGGGTGAACAGTTACCAGGTTGCAGACTATGACAATATAATAACAAAAACACACAGAACGAGCAATAATATTAAATGAAACATTAAAACTACAACAATAAAGCAGAACAAAAAACAAACACGGGTCACCCCACAATAAAGCCACACAGTCACCTCAATTCATTTAAGCCAAAGGTTGCATTAAAATCAGTAAATATTGTATAAAATCGCTTAAAATTCCATTGACCAATCAGGTATTGGGTAAATAAATAGGTCTGTGCCGGCACTGGAGTGAATGCAGAGAAGGTGCCTGGCAAACCTCTTTGGGCAGCTGGCCCCAGGGTTGGGTGGCCTATGCAGTGGGCCGGATGTGGCTGGCCTAGGCGGGCCCTGGGCCTGATCCAGCAGCTCTCCTTCCCATCTTTTGTTCTCAGGGTCACTGTGGGGCAGTGGGCCTGGGGCTCTGCCCCACCTGCTATGGACGGATGCGGCGGAAGGCTCACCTCGTCCCTGATGAACACGATCGGCTTTGGGCCGACCTGGACCCAGGCTTGCGATTTAGCAGATGAGAATGGGCAGATTCCAGAGACGAGGACCTGCTGGAGGAGGATCCATTCCGCACACCCGGCCTGAGGGGGGATCCTGGAAAGGGGGCAGAAACAAGGCTCCCCTTCTTCTTCTCCGAGGGTTCAAACGAGTGCAATGACCCATTTCTGAAAAGAGGCAGTTCCAAGGTTATGCTAGCCTTGAAGAAAAGACACATTTCCAGGAATGCTATTCTAGCCTTCAAGAAAAAACAAAACAACGGCTCCAGCCATCTCTCCCCTGCAGCAGCTTTGCTTTTTTTAAATGCTGAAATAGCAGCATCTGGAACATGGGAACAGCCTCCTGCTGGGCCTGGTCTTTGTCCACCTGGCCTATTGCGGCTGCTCTGACTGGCAGCTGCTAGGTGTGTGGGTGAATCTGATAATGGCTTCTTCCTGCTGGGAACATAACTGGGAACTCTCGTCTCTGTGGATGAACGCCTGGCTCACTGACCCACCAGGGCTGCGGTTTGGAAACCCCTGGGCAGGAAAGCATTCACAAGCTGTGCTTGGGCCATTCCTAGACCCAGGGTTGTTGGGAAAATCTGCAAAGGATGGAGATAACTCTGGATTTCTATGAATCCAACCTGTGGATTCTGCAGTGAACTGTCTTTTTCTGAGGCAGGTGCGAGCAGTGGGCTGGCAGACCATTTCTGTGTGGGTGCCTTGGAATTCTGTTACTGCACGTAAGTGCTATTGCGCTCGCACTGAAATGTGGACATGCACATTAATGGATCGGTGCTGACGCACACTTGCACCGAGGCGAGTTAGCGCAAATGCAAAGGGGTGCAAGCAGGATAAAAAGGTTAAAAAAATCCGGATTCTGTTCTTGAGCGAACAGTGGAATGAAATGCTCCTGACAATGACAAATACAGACAGAATGGATGTAATGTAATGCAATGCGAGTACTTTTGCTATAGGCATTCTTAAGCAAGAGGAACCAGAAAAGGCTTCGGTCTGGGCTGGACTTTTGCAAGAAATGTCTTTGGAATGGGGCCTTTCTTGGTAACTTTAGAAGCTTGGCAGATTGTCCCCAGAGCCATGCCCCGGGTCCCAAATAGCAGGGAGCTGTGTAAATCCAGATAAACAAACCAGGCTTGGCCCCTTTCATCTGCTAGAACTTGGTCTTTTGTCAAGCGAATGGGTCTGAGTGGTCCATGCAAGACTAAGCCAACTCAAAATCAGTTCGCATCGCTGCTGGGAAAATATACCCTTCCATCAGCTATGGTGAGAATTGCAGCTAAGACCAGGCGAAAGGGACTTCTGAGGAGGCTGTGGCAGATCTGTTGGTGTCCCTGCAGATAAAGACGCCCCAGGGTTGCATGCCCGTGAACCCTGCCTCCATAACTCCACTGATAATTTGGTTTGCTCCTTGTCTCTCTCTGCCGTCGGTGTCCCTTAGCCCCACTGCTGGCTTTAGCTCCCAGCCTGACCCTCCAGGGTTGTCCTTCCCCTCTAAGCACACCTCCTGGTTCTTGGCTCCTGGATGCCTACAAAGCATTCATGAAGCTTCCCACTAGGGAGTACGGGAAGAACCAGGGGGTGAATATCTTAGCATCTTGGAACAAGTTCAGCATTGCTTGCTATGGCAGCCTCCCCAAACTGGTGCCCTCTAGGTAAATTGGGACTTCAGGTCCCATCAGCACCATGCTGCATGGCCAATAGCCAGGAATTCTGGGAGTGGTAGTCCAAAACTTTGGTGAGCATGCAGTTGGAGAAGGCTGCTTGACGAGCCCCGCCGAGTTCCCTGTGACAAAAGAGGGAATGTGTAGTTCTAGGGTGCGAAACTTCTTTCAGCCCCAGGGTTGAGCTCTATTTCAGACAAGTGTTTGGGGGCGTGGCATTCAAGGGGTGGGTGGGGCTGAAGACCAATGGGGTGGGGCCAAGGAAAAAGGGGCAGTCCAAAAAATACCAGCATAGTGCCATCCAACGCTTGCAGTGCCAGCAACCACGCCTGGGAGATGTTTCCGCCTTTTAGGATGGGAACAAGACGGCCCAACACCAGGGAGAGCACCCAGTGGTGGTTGGTTGGGGAAAAGGAGGTGGGGCCGGGGGACGGTGTGGCCTTCTGGCGAGTGGGCCGCATGGGGCCCCCGGGAGGGCCCGTGGTTCTGCAGCCCTGTTGCAGCTGGGGTCAGCTTCCTTGGGCTGCTCCTCACCTTCGGCCCTTGCCGGGGACATGTGGAGACGCTGCTGGGTCTTCCAAGGTCGCTCCCTTCGTCTGGGAGAAGCAGCTGGTGAAGGAGTTCCCTGAATCGGAGCCGCTGCCGCTGCTAGTCTTCCCGGAAGAGCAGGCATGGTCAAAGCCGTCGTGAATCGGACAGCTCGCCTCCTGTCTTCCCTTTGACCCGGACGTGCTCGTCTGAGTGGACGGAGGGGAAGAGGTGTCATTTCCTGAGTCGTATTCACGGGGCTCTCCATTCGTTTTGGCTACCCTGCCCTCTGCTTTTTTAAAGAGGTCAGCAGAAGACCCGGACTTTGAAATCTGCAAGCAAAAGAGCCATTTTGCCAGGGTTTAAAAGAGATTTTCTGTGCATGGAGTGTGTGTTTAGTTTGTCTTATTTATATATTTATTCATTGGTCAAATAAACCAGGTTTATTTTTGTTTTTTGCTTTCTTTACCATCATGATGCACAGTCTGAAATCAAAGGAAAGGAAGAAAGGAAGGAAGGAAGGAAGAAAAGAAGAAGAAAGGAAACAAAGAAAGAAGTCAGAACTAAAAAACACACCTCCCTGAAAGAAAGAAGTGTCTTTTTTTTAACCCCAGATATAATTGGAAGATTTTAAGGCATCATGCAAAGAGTACTAAGCATGCGATCCATGTTGAATGAGAGATTTAAAAAGAAAAATTAAAAATCAAAGCAGACTAAAAAAAATCAAAAGCTTCTCTGAAACAGACAAAAAATGAACAAAAAGGAATAGATATACTTTTAAAACAAAGGAACAAACAAAAAGGGCGTGTGCTCTGGAAATGAAATAAAACGGAACAAAAGCCCGAAAGCATGATCCAGCCAAATGATGGATTTCTAGACCTCATGAGTTCCGGTGGAAAAATCTTCACTTCTTACCCACTGGAATCAATAGGGTTTAAGGCCAAAGCATGGCTTCCGGACATTGGCTGGGCTGTCTGGAGGCCTGTTTGGAGGCCTTGCAATGAGCTCCTGAGACCTCATTGCTGTGACCCCGAAAGCCAAGCCCCAGCCCTACCCTGCTTGCAGTGGGTGCAGAAAGAACTGTGCTGGAGGCCTCTCTGAGGTTGTGAATAGGCCTCAGAGAGGAGGGAAAGGGCTTGCCAGAGGCAGGCAGGCATGCGGGGAGACCAGGGCTGACGCGAATGCTGCCTCCCAGCCCCCTTCCTTCCTCTCTGAACCAGTTTCTGCCACATTGCTTTTCCAGCAGATAAAAAAAGCTTATAAAATACCTTCTTTTCTTGCGGCTGTATGGGTTTGGCTGTGTTGCAGGGCATTTTCTATGGAAGCGATTAACAAGCTACATAAAGCAAAGTCATGGTTCCTTGGACCTGCGGCAGCAGCTTCTGCCCATGTGGCGAGTTGATTCCAAACTGGATCAGATTCTCCACCCTTCTGTTTCCCAGAGGCTTGACTAAGGAAGTTCACACCATTTGTGGGTCAGATGCCTGCCATTGTGTGCTTGGCTAGCCCTTTGGAGCCAAGGCCCCTCACTGGATCCAGGAACTCACCCTCCCTTGCAGCCTTTCCGTGTCTCTCCCCTGCCCCGTGCTCAGGACGGCTTGGCGCCCAGCCACTGCCGGGCGAATCTTACTTCCTAACCGGGACTTTCCAAAATCGCTTGCCAGCTCCTCCCCTTCTGCCCTGTGCCCCTGATCCTAATTCTGGCTGGGAATGCTGTCCCGGGGAAAAGCTGGGCCCAACTCCACATTGTATCCTCCACTTGGGGCAACAACACTTAGGACAAAACCTGCCTCGTTGTTGTCAGCAGAAACTTCTTCTCCACTTGAATGCGTGAGTTGGGGACAATTTTGCTCCAGCTGGAAAAGAGGGGGAAGTGGTGGGCGACTGGGGGGTTGTGGGATTCTGCAGGGAGGCGAGAGAGAAGTGGGGGAAGGGGTGCAGAGAATCTGTACCTGGAAGAGGAATGACCGATTGGAATGATCTGGGAGGGGCTGAGGGTGCAACTCCACTGAAGAATGCAATATTTTTCCCAAGGGGGGTTGCTGAGCAATGATTCTAGGATGTTGCGTATGCAAATGAATTGGCGTGTGCACAATTATGCTGATCTGTGTTCTGGAAACTTGAACGCTGACTCTTGGAGGTGTCTAGCAACCCCTCATGTATCCCGCATATCCAGCCGTGTTGCATCCAGCCGTGTTCTTCTGTCCATGGAGCTGAGTCTTCCAGGAGACTGGATGGTCTCCTCCCCACACCGACTCGTTTATTGACCACCTTCCTAATCTGTCTGAGAACAAATGATCTCTTCTTGTTCCCTTCGGCAAGCATGTTTTGCCAGAACTGCGCAGGCTGCATTGGCTGCCGCTTGGCACCTGGGGCAAGTTCAAAGTGCTTGTGATATAAAGTTCTAAATGGCTTGGGGCCAGGGAATCTGAAGGAACACCTCTCTCCACATACCCCTCACTGAGATCTTCATCAGCGGCCCTTCCCCACATCCCCACCCCCAAGGAAGTGGGGGGAGGTGGTTAGGAGAAGGGTCTGTCCTGCAAAGGGGGGCACTTATGGAACATGGTTCCACCAGAGATTCGCCAGGCATCTTCTCTTCTTTCCTTCAGAAGAAAACTGAAAACTTCTGCTTGCAAATGTTTTGGTAAGTAAGTTGGGCTGTTTTCTACAATGGTTTATTATACTGGTTTTATGCTGCTACTGCCATGCTAGAATGTGAGCTGCCAGACAATTGTATTTATAATGATGGTTTTAACTTAATTGCTTAATTGGTTTCACTGTTAAGTGAATGCATCCTCGCTGCAGATAAGCCTCCAGGTGGAAACTGATGCTCTTCCTCTGTGTGCAAGGAGAGGAGACGAGGCGGGGTGCCTTTTGCTACTGCTGTGATTCGCACCCCGCGTGTCACCTGGATGGGACTTTTTGGCCCCCTAGCTTAAGCACCAGGCAGGGGTAGGGGAGGGGGCCGGGGCAGCAACCGGGATTGGTGTGGGTCTTCCTCCCCTGCTTGCCCCCCCCTCCAGCTGGCATGGTTCTTTCCATGCTCGATGCAGGGGGTTAAGGCAGGGGCTTGGCCCAAGGGGCAAGTAGGGGTGAAACCATGGATGCTCCTTCAACCATGCCTAGTGAAGTTTCTCAGACCTAGCTTGAGAATAGGCCTCCTTTTGAAGGGGGGAAGGGCTTCCCGGGGGGGGGGGGGGAGGGGGGAGCCCGTGGGGGGGGGGGGGGGGGGGGGGGGGGGGGGGGGGGGAATGAGCCATGCATTGGAGGTGCTTCATCATGAATGCCATCTTGCTCTCCAGCAGTGAGAGCTGCCCTGAGGGTGGAGCCAGAAGTTTTACTGAAAGGCAGGGATTGTGGGAAAGTCTCCTGTTCAGATTCAACTCTTTACATGAGCAGGGGCTTCTCATTCCAGCTTTGGTAGATGGCTGTGTGGAGCTCAAACTGGTCTGTTATCTGTGGAGTCTCAGAGCTGTATTTCATAATAAAACCTATTAAAAAAAGAGAGCTGTATTTCAAAGGGCTGTCTGAGTTTTTGGGATTGGAAGGAAGGGGACAGCTCATGCCAGTCCCAACTCCAGGACTGCTGGACCTTGAAAGCGAGAGTCAGATAAACCGAGGGCCTCTCAGAGGATGCTCAGGCCCTATAGAATTGTGCGGCCATCATCACCACCACCTCCATCATCATCATAGCAGCAGCTGCTCCTGCAGGGGCGGGGAGAAGGGAACCTCCAACTGCACAAGCTCCGGCTTTAACCCTTGCGTTTTACTAGTTTCCGTATGCATGAGCTTCCGTGGAAGTAAGTCTTACCACACGCAATAGGACTTGTGTCCCAAAATGCAGTCAGTCCCAGCAACAGTGAGCTTTGCCTGTGAGGAAAGGCATCGATGTGGAGAAACTTGCCCAGGGAGAGCTGGTGGAAGGTCCCCAGCCTAGCAGTGCCGGGAATGAGAGGGGCCTGGTCTTGGCATGCACACCCGGGTCATGCCAGCCTGAACTCTGAGTCAGAGGAAGGAGGGGGAGCAGCAGAGGGGGCCAGGAATGTGGGGCTTCAGACGGGAGAAACAGAGGGGCTCATCTCTAGGCTGCTCTGTCCTGGTGCCGAGGCAAGCTCTGGGAATAACCAAGATGAGCAACTATCGGGAGAGGGCCTGGGAGAGGAGTTCTCGGAGCCAGACGAAGCTGGTGCAACTCTTGACAAGGAGCCAGGAGGAGGGGGCAGCCAGCGAGAGGGATGCCGTGCAGAGAAAAGGCGTGCCCACTTCCAGATGGGCCCTCTTGAGGGGATCAGGCCCAGACATACTCAGGAGGAGGGTTCTTGAAAGTAGTTGTCGAGATGGGGTCCAACGAACCGCTCTGCATGCTCAGAGATACATTCTGGAGCAATTGAGTTTATTGGGTGTATTTGGTGAATAAGATCTTTTTGCAAACAAATGGCCTGTTGCTTTGAATGTGCGAAGGGAGGAAAAGCCCGGCTGATGACGGGTGGGGGCCCGTTAATAAGAGCCCCTGGACTTTCTTCTTCCCTTCTACCCTGCAAGCTGCTTGATCCTCTCACTCCTGATCTGGCTCAGTCAAAGGGTGAGGGGGAGAAGAAGGTGCAGGAGATACCAGGGTCTCCTTGCCCCCCAGGCCCTCCACCAGGTGAATAAGCAGGTGGTAGTCGGAGGGGAGGAGGAGGAGGAGGAGGAGGAGTGGCTGGGGAGAACGGGGTCCCTGAAGGCAACTTGCCCCCGACCCCTGCAAAACTTGGAGCTGGCACAGTCTACTGTGGACTTGCCTTTGGCTGGATCATGCCCCTCTCTATTCTCTCTATTTTAAAAAATGTTACCTCAATAAGAAGGAGGTGGGATGATTCAATATAACAGTTAAAAATGAATATTTGGGCACAAATAAGGAAAAAAACTGGCCAACAAAGTAGAAGGCTTTGAAATAGTAACTAAGGCCAAAGGAGAAAATTAAAGAATACTCAAATAAAAAAAAATACAAAAACAAACCCCAAACAAACAAAAAGCCAAACTCCCTCTGGAGATAAACGCAGACATATATCAATTTTGTGTGTGTTTCCCCTCGTAGAAGGTACAGCTAATACTTTCGAGTGACCTCTAGTAATAAGTGCCCTAGCGTCTTGAGGTTAGCATCAACTTACCAATCAAGATTTCCTCCTTTAGTAGGGTAAGGTGTAAGAAAAAGGGAAGAGCGGGCAAGGTAAGTCCATCATTAGAGTCTCAAATTACAAGAGAGAAAAAAAAGCCACAAACCCTCTCTCTCTTTCTTCAGTCCACAGTGCCAATCAAGTGTCGGTTTTGTCCAATTTTAAATGCTTTGCTATCGTTTTAAAACCATCCCTTTCAAGTCAATTCCTTTAGGTAGGTTGATTATCTGGGATTTACAAGACATCAACTCACATCATCACCTTGTATCGCCTTGTACGCTGGCCCACTCAGAATGCCAAAATTAAAAAGAACCTTACAAGGATGTGGGCCTTTGAAAAAGGAACGGGAACGAAGGCAGCTCCCGCTTGTTCTTTAGGGTGAAGTCCAAGGGAAAACGCCACATCTTGGTTTCAAGGTGTAATACAGCCCACCCCCTCCTTTGATGCTGATAACTTCCCCGTATCACACATCCGTGCAGCGAGGACACCGATTCTCCTGGATGCTGCAGGGCCTCAAGGCTGCCTCCCTCAGACCCGTCCTACTGCGGATCACCCAACGCAGGAAAAAATCCAAATCTCACACACATTGTCCTAAGATCATTCCACCTTTTCCAGTCAGATCACCTTCATTAGCAAATGTGGGGGAGAGGGCAATGCTTACTCAGGGTTGCCAAGAAAACACTCTGCACCCCGACACTCTGGCTAGAGGCAGGCACCCCGTCGATGGCATGATGCACACATGCCAGACTAAGCTTGGTTGAAGGAGGGGCAATTCAGGCTTCCTTCCCAAGGACAGAGACTTTTTAACGAGGAGGCTGCCAGTAAGCCAAAGAACTTGGAGGATCTGGGGAATCCAACAGGAAGCGCTGTGGCAGCTGTCTGTGCACAGGCATTGGCGTCCCAGGTCTGACTTCAGACCACTTTTCTGAGGTTGGAGTTGGGATGCCGAGTTTTTTGGCCTTTTAAACAGCATCTACCAGCTCTAGGATTGCCCAGTGAAGACTTTTTATCTCGCCACTCAGACAAAAAGCTTCTTAGAATGACTTGCATACAATCAATAGTGAGGCAGTCCCTGCCTGCAGGCTTACAATCTAAAAAGACATGTCACATAAGGAAAAAGGATGGGGAGAGAAGAGGGGAAAATAGAAGTCGTCTTCCAGCAGAGCTGCTAGAATAGCTTTCCTTCCCTTCTCATCTGCTCCTGTTCTAGGCATATACCTTTATGTCTTGGTTCCCTTACTATATCTTCCATAATTAGGCACAAATTTAGTTATCAATAATATAAAAATATAAAAAGTGATTGAGAATATGCATTTCTCAATCAACGGCTTGGGACCAGGATACCTGAAGGAACATCTCCTTCCTTATATGCCCTCACACCCCTTAAGGTCTAAGGGAGAAGCCATGCTCCGGGGACCCTCTCTAAGAGAGGTTTAAAGGTCATCAACTCGGAGTAGGGCCTTCTCTGCTGTGGCGCCCAGACTCTGGAATGTTCTCCCCAGAGAGGTACGTCTGGCGCCAAGTTTATACTCTTTTTGGTGCCAGGCCAAAACTCTTTTGTTTAATAGTTATTTTAAAAATTAGCATTTTTAGTGGTTCACAGCCGCTTTTGATTTGATTTATCTATATTGGTTTAAAGTAATTTTATTTTTAAATTAAATTTAAATAGAGTGTTTTATTGATTGTTTTTATGACTATTGGTTTTAATCTTGTAAGCTGTCCTGAGATGCGATAGAGAAGGACGGCATATAAATGTTTTAAATAAATAAATAAATAAAAATTTCTCATAGGCTAAGTTATGAAAATCTAGGCTTTTTCTGTCAGCAATGGACGAGGGGCTGAAAGCTGCCTGACAACCTGCAAAACACAGGAGGAATGGATTTGACAGCATCTGCACATCTGTTCCTCACTTCCAAAATTCTGGACACAATCCAGCAGAAATTAGAATCATATATTTGTGGACTCAGAAGGGTCCTTGGAAGATATCTGGTCAGACTCCGTGCTCAGGGCACAAAGTATCTCATAGATGGTGATACAAAAGGAAACGCTACTACCTCCTGATGGATTCTGTCAAAATCGGTTCTGTTAGGCCATCCCATTGTCTTAAATAAGCAGGCACCACAGCTTACAATTGCTAGATTGGACATATCTGTGATTCACCACAAGCCCAGAGAAAACACGAAAACTGCTTCAGAATTTGACTTTTCTTGGCATTGGCTAACAGTTGCTCGGGACTTTGCGTCTCTGCCTGCGTTGACAAAATATACCAGGCCTTCCAATGGGCACCGCTCCCATGCTGTCTGCCTCTCCAGACCTTTTGCTTTAAGATTTTTAACCATGAAAGAAAATCGACGTCTTTATTTCCATTCAACACCGTGGTTTTGTGTTTCACCACTGATTTGTACCTGGCTTGTTGGCCATGTCATTTTCCTTTAAGCCTCACCAAATTCACTGCCAGGCAGTGAGGGTTCTGTGGCTGGCCACACCCACTATGGCAGCCATGTTAAGGCCGGCAAGCGGCCTGATGGGAGTCGCCTTGTGAGAGCACCCGCGAGTCTCCACATTCCAACCTACCCGTAGACCCCCAGCAGTTCAGCTTATCATGAGAAATATCCCCCGGCAGTGGTGGCTGCCATTTTATTATTATAGGATGGCCTGGAGTGATGCTACACCAGCGGCATTATGGGTGATTAAAATGGCGGGTGGACAAAACCACCTGCCACAGTGTACAATGCAGCTGCTGCCTGCCAGTGTGAGACTGGTCAAGTGTTCTCTTTAATAGAGGGCAGTCCTCTGTTCGGAACTTGTCCTCTTTTTGCAGGGCCATCCAAGTCCAGTCTGATTTAGGAAGAGCAGAGCCTTGCAAGCATTTCTGCCTATTAAGCATCTGGCCAGCCAAGTGAGCAAGGCACATGCGTCACAATTTATCTTTATGGCAAGATGCACTATATTTCTATGAAACGTATCGCCATCATTCCTAAATGTGCATCTATACATCTAAACAAGCACTTGCAAAATCTGTGCAAACTGGCACCTGGTTTGGTCATTCACAAGTAGCCACCCTGCTTGCCAGCCGCAAGTAAATGGGCAGCATGCACTTTTAGAGGTCGCCTGGCACTTGCTAAATGTATTCGGGTGTAAGTATGAATTCGTGTAGGAGACATTACTTGGCATCTCAGCTCTGAGATTGTTATGTTTGTGTGTAGCCACGCAGTAGATTGGACCCTTAGCGATGTCCTGGAAATCAGGCCTTGCGCCAAAGCTCCACAATTGCCTTCAGATATTTCCTAGCATTTATTTTAAACCCAGTTAATTTCATGGTGGGCGCCCAGTTCCTTACAAACTTGCTTAGAATTTTATCCCCTTGTTCTCCCGTCAGGAAAACACTGCAGGTTTGCTGCGTGGGTGTGCAAAGACTGCAAGACACAGAATAGCCATGGGAGCAATTTAAAGTAAGCGTATTTATGGAAAAGTAAGTCCCGCTGAACTCAGCAGGACTTGAGGTCTGACTAAAACATGTTTAGGCTCAGGCTGTTATTATGTTTGGCTGGGTCAAAATATGATTTCATCGAGGCAGGAGGAGGGAAAAGAATAAAGGAGGGGAAAGAGAAAAGAGCGGCTTTCACGTGCACCTCGGGCTTTAATTTCCACTGAATGCTTGGCTCAAAAGGCAGTACACCCTAATAGGCTACAAAAATATAATCACAATGTGCTTTCCAATTAAGGTGAACAAGCCTGTTAGCTGTGCCTCAAATGGCCCCTTGGAGAGAAGAGGATATCCATTTTCTGAGCCATATGGAGCCGGCAATCTTGCCGTACCCTGCAAGTGCCGGTTCTTTCTGGGGGGTCCTTCTCGTGGTTTAAGCTCTTGCTTCAAAGTTTAAGATTTCCTTATCTTGGATGAGGTGCTCAGTAGCATAACAAGTAGCGATCTGAGACAGATTTTCTGCATAAAGGCACAGAGGTTTTTCCCTTCACATTCAGGCCAATCATATATCGAGCTCCCTTCACCCCTGAAAAGAGTCCGCTTACAGGCAAGACATGCACACACAGCTAAGAATTGATCGAGGCCCCAGGGTGTCCCTGCTACCTGCTTGCTTGGCCATGTGCTCGGGTGGCTAACATCCCTTTTAGGCCCCACAAGCATCTCACAGTGCTGCTGCATCAGATCTTTGGGGGTTTGTGGGAAAGCAAATATTTGGTGCTTCTTGGCAGCTATGGATATCATCATGTGAGCCCACAGCTGGGGGGCCGTGTGAGCTTGTGGGGCATGACCAGTTCTGCCCACAACCCTACCAACACTCCATTCGTGCTGCCCACCCTGCTGAAAACACACACTGCCATCTGTCCCATGCAGACAGAAGTGGCACATTTCTGAGATGCTGGAATATTTATGAACATTCCATGACACTTCAGCTGCAGAAAAGCCATGGGTGGCAGGGACCTGCGTAATAATGTAGCAGATTTCCGTCTGATGCCTCCAGCTGGTTCTACATAAGTTGTTGTTGAGTACTGGATCAGGGCCGTGGAAAATAATAAAAGTGAAATGGCTGCCACACAAATGTAAAATAGGACACGTGAAAAGCATAAAGACATTAAAATCATCTTCATTCATTGCCCAAACCCTACCGGCTTTTACAAATAGAAAACTTTGGTATAATCCTTGGGAAATGTTTATTAAATTATTATATTTTTGTTATATTTATATCCTACCTTTTATTCTCCCCCTCCTTCCATCAATCTTACCCTCCTCTCTGTTTTATTTTCACAACAACAATCCTGTGAGGTAGGTTAGGCTGAGAGTCTGGGATTGGCCCAGAGTTACTCAGTGAGCTCCTTGGCTGAACATGGACTCAAACTTGGAGCTCCTGGATCCATAGCTCAACACTCTAACCATTAGGCCACAGTGGCTCTGCAGTGGATCATGCAAGGTTTCTGACTCCTTATTGTTTAACAGCAACTAAAATTCTCCCACTGCTTTAAAATTGAGCTGTTCAGGTGGAAGAAAGCTTGGGGTGAAAACTGGGAGCGGTGTTCGGGGCAATAAGACGGTGAGCTCAGGTCTGCTATCAAAAACAGACCTCTGGGCTAGTTGTGCTCAGAGGCACCTTTGTTCCTGAAATCTAAGCGTTCATCTGCCTCTGCTTGGATTTAGTTGGCAGACCTCAAACTTGTAGCAAAACTCCACATGCATCATGAAAATCAGAAATCTGGCAACCTGAGGTAGGGAACACTTCCTTCCAGGTGTAGTAGTCATTTATTTATTTATTAAATTTATATCCCACTTTCCCCCCTCAAAGTGGCTTCCATCAGTCTCTTCCTCCTGCTCTCAATCTTATCCCTGCAGCAACAGCCCTGTGAGGTGGGCTGGGTTGAAAGTCTGTGACTAGCCCAAAGTCGCCCAGTTGTCTCCATGGCTGAGGAGGCACTGCAACCCAGATCAGAATATCTAAAATCCAGATAATAGATTATTATTCTTGATGATGGAGGTGTCGTGCTAAAAGAGGATCCTTGTGGCTCAGAGCCTCAGTTGGGAACTATCATTGTCGTAATTTGAATTGTCATTGTCATAATTTGAATTGCTCCATCAGTGCTTCCATCCACTCCCATATGAGCCAAGAGATGGGAAACGGGTCTGTCCACATCTCCTCCTCTGGTATAAAGACCAACGGAGGGTTTCCCCTCTGCCTCTTATCCACAGCTTCAAGGGTAGACATGACTGGGCATGTGTCAAGGGCCCATGCCCTGGCAGGGCCCCTCTGACGAGGGCCCCCTAGAGTTGCTCCTCCCCGCCATCATCGCAACCTGCTTCTGCCCCTGCTTCTCACCTTGGTGATGGTCGGGTGAGCAGGAGACACCCCGGGCACCTTGCTCACAGCTCTTTGCTGGCCCAGCAAGCCCAGGACAGTCACGGCGAGCAAGAGTTGCCGGCGACTGTGGCAGAGAGAAGGCGACCTGCTGAGGGAGGGGACCTTTGCGGGGGCTTGGCTCAGGGGTCCTGCGAACCCCGGGGCCGGTGCGGACGATCCACCATTCCTTCTCCTGCCCTCCTCTTGCAGTCCTCTCCTTACACCTTCCTTTCCTGACTTCCACTCTGTGAGCCTCAGTGACAGACAGCAGCAGAAGAATGTCGAGAGCGGCTTTTTCCCAGGCGTCTGCCGGTTTTCCCACCAGGGAGGAAGGGACGTTGTGATCCTCACACCAGAAAGGGGGCAAGGAACATGATGTGCTGAGACCAGCAGCCACAATGGAAAGGGGGTCGTTTCTTAGAGACGAGGGCAGAACGTGGGTTTCTAACCTGTGGATGCCAACTTTCACCTTGGCATTGCTCCTGTGCCCTTCTTTGGAGCCTGACATGCAGAAAGTAAACAGGGGAAAGTTCTTACCCTCCCACCCCATAAAATGGAAATAAAGTGGGGGGAAAGCTTTAGCTGTTAAATTTCTGTGAGTTAAACTAATGTTAAGGGTTAGGGCAGCAAAATAGATGGCAACCTTCTTCCGAGGGCCAGCGCTGTCCTGGATATGACTCTCCGTTCCAACCGCACCTGAGCAGCTCAAATGTAATATAGCATTTTTAATTAACTCCTAATTAGCATCTTTGCTAGCAAGTGCACCAGGAGCTGTCTGGGTTAGGTTTTGCCAACCGTACACTAATAATACTTAAGGTGACATTTTGCCTTAAAGCACAGCAACATCAATGGAATTTTTGCTTTCTTTTTTCATCTACGGCCTTTGTTTTCTTTTTACATCTACAGTGACAACATTTCCCCACACCAGCTGCAGCAGTTATCATCATGTTTCAGCCCCAGAGATCTCCAGCAGTGACAGTTTCTAGAAAGCTTGCTTACCTAGCTCCATTTTTATACTCACAACAACCCTGCAGGGTAGGTTGGGCTTAGACTCTGTCGCTGGACCAAAGTCACCTGGTGAGCTTCATGCCTGAGTCGGGACTAGGACCCAGTTTTAGTGCTAAGCTGCCTGAGCACCACTGAACCAAAGTCCCCTGCCGCTGGGGCCTGGAGCCCCCCTTCTAGGCAAGGCAAAACCCAGCCTGGCTTCCTCCATCAGCCAGAAGAAGTGGAGCTACTGGGAGCCTGTCCCCACTTTCTCTCAGGCAGAACTGCTGTGTCCAACGGGCCAGGGCCCTCCCACTGCAGGACCAAAGCAAACCCTCGACAGGCCCTGACATCCACCGAAGGCACCTGAAGGCCGCGGGGTCAGTGGACACAACACTTCGGTCTGAGCAGGATCACCCGCCGGGGAAACCTGGCCTGCCCCAAGGGGATCACAGTGCCCATGTTGCAGGTCCCCACTTGCTTTCTCCCTTGGTAAAACTGATCTCCTTCCTCGCCCTTCCCCCTCCTCTGGTCTTCCCTGGTCTGCCGTGTCTTTAGCTCGAGGGTCTGAAGAAGTGAGCCCCTGCCTCACTTTACAGACAATATCCGTCTGGAAAATGGGAGAGAAGCTGAAATATATTGATAAAAGTCCATCTGGGGAGAGGAGGCCCCTTTCCCAGCATGAGCTGCGTGGCGTGACCAGGACTGGCGATCACTACAGACATGGCTGGGCACTGGCTGATGATCCACCCTGCAGCGGGGGCCCCCTGGAAGTCTCTGGGAGGTGCTCAACCCCAGAAGCTTCTCTTGATGAGGGGGCAAGTCCCCTCAAGAGCAGGGGGTGCAGCAAGAGTAGGAGTGACTGCCTTCGGACGAGGGCTTGCAGCCCAACAGGGCCCATGGACAATGACCCCCTGGCACTGCTCCTGCTTTCCGCACTGCTGCTCGCTCGCTCGCCCGCCAGTCGCTCGGCTGCTCGGGCCAGTATTGGTGACAAGGAGGCCAGAAGACGCTGCAGGCACCTTGGCCCTCGAGGCAGTGTGAAGAAGCAGAGCAGCTGGGGACCATGGCAGGGAGGCAGACGCCTCGTTGCAGGAGGACCCCCTCTACTATGTCTTGCCCCCGCTAGGGCCCCCCAAAATTTGAGGCCAGCCCTGGCCAGGATCGTTTTCCAGGCTCTCTACTGCGAGTCCAACACAAACCAGGAGTATAAGAAAGTTTCCTAGAGAAGAGCAAGTCTTACTGGATGGGAAGCTAGCAGAGGGGAACACTTCCTCTGTTTGGCTGGGAGGCGCTGGGAAGACACCAAGGGGCGCGCGATCCATGCAGGCGAACCGAGGCTGCCTTGAGCTGACAGCCCATGCTGGGCCCCAGCCAGAGCTGCAGTGCTTCACACACTAGAGGAGAATGCCTTGGGGACTTGGCCGTACATTTTCCCCTTGGATGAGTTCAGACCATCCATTAGCATCCACGGGAACAGCGAGCACCGCTCGGAATGGGGTGGTTTAATCTGGAGTCAGTAAACATCCCTTCCTATATCATTCTCCCCCCCCCCCATCACCCCCTGCAACTACCCTCACACCCTGTTAGATGTTCACACTTTGGAGTGCCTGGAGCTGAAGGCAGGCGAGAGCGCATCCATTCAGCACTGGCTGCACACACCAGACACATCCTTGTCAAATCTCATTGCTAGAGGTCAGTGTTTTGGTAATTTTCTTTTCTTTATTATTCACTGGCTGGAATCAGAACAATATTTCCTAGGGCTGTTGCAGGAATCCACAATGGATTCAAATAGGCTTGGATTTCTGTGACTCTGACCAGCAAGTTTTGCAGGGTCCTGCCTTTTTCGGAATTCTCCAGTCTTGTGGACTGGTTTTGCTTTGTCTTTACTTTTGCAGAAGTTTGCAGACAAACAAAATGGGCACAAGTTTGCCATTCTCAGACAAAAAATACAATTCTCTCAGCGGCACTGGAACGGAAGACATCTGAGAATCCACGAAATGCAAATGGAATGCATTTCACATCCCTAACCTTTCCCCCACCATCCCGGCCCTTTCTTTCCCAATTTTTCCTACCCCGACCCCACGTGCAAAAGGTGGGCTTTCTATTCCTTACAGAGTTACACCATTAATAACGCAGACAGTTTTTAAACTGACCTTCGCCTACCACGGATGTAACTGAGACATAAACATTTCATATGGATTCTTTGGGCCCTAACCCGACCAATGAAGCAGACTGCAAGACGGGAATACTTACAACTTCTGTGGTGGAGGGGAAGCTGTTCTGGATGGTACAGCCCAGTAACGGGGTGGCCACCGTCACTTCCGCAGCACGATTTGGCTTTCGAGCGCACTTTGAAGAGTTCCGCAACCGCTTCCATCGGGTGTTGTGGTTTTTCTCTCGTGATCTGCTTCTAGGCCTGTAGGAAGAAGACGACAGTACAAAGTCATGATTCACCCTTTATTATAGACAGAACCCACATTTAGCCATTATAAGCAGAAATTTTGGGCAATGGGTTCGTTGCTCATGTGCAAGCATTGACTGAGCAGAATGCTCCGAAGCTTAGCAGTGTTGGAGAGACTGATTTGAGGGTGGCCCTTGCTAATTTTGGGGTGGAAAGGATCATAAATGATTTCTGTAAGTGTGTAATCTCAGGCATGTTTAGCCAGGAAAAAACCCTACAATTCTCAGCACTGTCCAGCCAGCCATGCACAGCATTTGATGGGCAGCCTTCAGCAGTTCGACAAGTTCTGCCAGTTCTCCTGTCTGTTGTTCCATTTCTACTGTGCCTTCTGGGGTGTGATTTGTTGTGTCAGGTAAGGGGAAGTGCTTCCTTGCAACAGTTGAATTATTACATTGCATTTTTATACTTTGCCTTTATTCCTCTTGCAAATAACCTAGGTCAGCTCCTCTCCCTTTTATCTTCACAACAACAACCCTGTGAGGTAGGGTAGGCTGTGACTGGTCACCTGGTGAACTTCCGAGTGGGGACTACAACCCAGATCTCCTGAGTTCCAGCCCAACATTCATGCTGCCCTGGCTCTCAGAAGGACCTGTTCCTGCTCCCAAATGTGTTTTTCCCCAGTCTTTTGAGAGATACTAAGGTTTGTTTTCCATGTGCCCATTTTCTGTTGCAAGGAAAGGTGGAATGAGAGGTGGAAGAGAATGACTTTAGTTCATATCACATGGCAGCCCACTGTGGGCAACCAGCCATGGTGGCTGCCATGCTGTCCAAGCCAGGGTGGTCTCTTTTCCATGAACAAGCCCCCTGGGCACCCATGGCTTGTCTTAGGGTTGTTCTTACCCACGATGGCTTGCTGTGCAGTCCAAACCAAGCAGGGTGGTTTTATCATGGGTTGTTCGGAATGGCTTCCCTACTACTTGTGTTTGTGATCTTGCCAGGACTGCCCTTTTATGGATGCATCCTGGAAGAACGGCCAGTTTTTCTGGACCTTTCCCACCCATCCCCTCCTGAGCTTGGAAAGAGAGCCGTCTGCAAGGGAGCCGGGGAGACCTTTCCTCAGGTCGGAGAGAGACTGCAGTCAGACTAATCTGCACACACTTGGTAGGGACTGGGTGCCTAGTTCTCAACTGAAAGGTGAAAAAGCAGCAAGGGGAGACACACTCCTCCTTTCCATTTTATCCTCACAACAACAACCCTGCAAGGTAGGTTAGGCTGGAAGTCAGTGACTGGTCCAAAGTCACCCAGTGAGTTTCACTGAGTGGGGACTGGAACCTGGGTCTCCTGAGCGTCAAACCAGCTCTCTTGAACATTACTCCACACTGGCATGGAAAGGAATGCCTGAGCACAGAGACAGTAGAATCTGACTGTCGGAAGACTGACCTGCTCCCATGGCTCTCCGAGAAAGAATTGGTGCTCTCCGAGCCTGCCCGGCCGTGACGGTGACGGTGGCGTTGCGATTTTGGTTGTCGACCACGAGAACTTGGAAAAGGAAGAAGGAAAACAACATAGCATTAACCTGTGGGCTTGAGGTGTCCCAGGTGCATGAGACGATGGGATAAGTAGTAAGTTGCATTAAATCCAGAGGCTAGGCATAGGGGTGTTGAACCCCTTTGAGCCTGGGGGCTGCATTCCGGGGTGGATGAGGCTGCAGGCAAAGTGGTAGGGGGCAAAAATCACATGATACCTTAGGAGACATATGCTGGCCTTCCAGGAAGGGGCGGGGGGAGAGTCTGCAGAGAGGGGAGGAGGCCATCCAGTGATTGGCTTTCAGAGCAAACAGTGGGGCCAGGGGGAGGGTTGCAGCCTATGGGGGAGACTCAGAGGGCCAGATTTGGCCCCTGGGCCACAGACTCTGCACCCTCACTTTGCAGCAAGACACAAGCTAGCAGGCCAGTGTCCTCATGTTCTCTGTTTCCAGCACTGAGACTCTGATGTTATTTCAGTGTGTAGCCAAAGCAAGATATTCGGTCATGTCATGCAAGAACTGTGCATGGTCTGTCATCATGGGATGCTGCAGACTGCTGAGGAATCATAGAAAACTGGTGTTGGGGAGGGGAGAAGGAATGATAGAGTAAAAATTTCTCAGAGGGGATTAAAACAACTCCCCCTCTCCCTCATATCGTCAAACTTTCCAGAATTCTTAGATTAGATCTTGGATCATTATCATTGTGTAAAGTTCTTCCCAGAATACAAATATTGTTTTAGGGGGCAGTTAAGGGTGGGTAGCAATATTATCATCAACGTTTTTTTCATACCTGTAAAAGAAGATATTCCATAGTTTCAATTTTTTCCAGTTTGGGGAGGAAAAACCCACAAAGCCCCCTGGGAAAGAACAATTCCCCCCATTTTTTCCTCCCAGGACCCTTATATCACATCACTATTGATACTTATGATCACAGCTGAAGGTGCATTGATGGAAACACAGAAATAATTACAGCATTTGGGGTACAGCAACGACAGAACATCACTTTCAGTGTGGGGGCCAAATTCAACTGAGGGAAGCTTGTAGGCACCACATCCCAGTTGGAAGGGGTCTAAAAGTAAAGAGGTAGCAGCAAAAATGTCCCAGTGAAGCATCTTGTAAAAAGCTGTGGGAAAGTTGCAAGACCATCAACTGTTTGGTGGCTGGGGAAAAGAGGGTGTGGCCAGGGGAAGTGGGTGGGGCCATCTTGGGGACGCCCCCTGGCATTGAGCATTCAGCTTCCAGAGAATATTGGCTTTGTCATGAAAAGTGAAAGCCAAGCAAGGCTTTTGCTCTCATAATTTCTGCATGATTTGGGGAACAGAAAGAGCTGCTATGGAAGATTTTCCCAGGTCAGGGTCATAAGAGAGATTTAGTTTCTTCCCCATGACCTTCAGAAGAAATCATGCAAAATGGCAAGCATTTTAAGAATATGCAAGAAAGGAAAGCTCATGTTAACAGATTATAACTACATAATGCTTACAGGATACCAAGCCCAGCTTTTCTGGAAACAGTTTTTGGATTGGTACTCCATTATCATCCTCTCAGATCTATTTGCATGGCTAGCAACCAAACAGGAAATGACCTTGGAATCTCTATTCCACACACAGTAAAGATAGATCGGTTGTTAGCATTCGCTCCAGAGGTTTTTAAAAAGCTTGAAATTAGCCCTAGAAAAGTTTAAACTAATGTTTCAGTAACATTAGTTTACATTCAGTAACTGTAATGTTTTATTTAAGGCACATGTTAGATTGAAGAGTCTGGGCAGGTATATGTCAGGGTATGTCCTGGACGCAAAGGAGCTTCCTTCGTTGACTTGAAAGCTGGAATAGATCAATGGCCTCCCAACATTATTAGGGGGTGGTGGCGGCATATGTGGTGGGGGGGTGGCATCCAAGATGCTGTGATGAGTCCCCCCCCCCCCCCACTCACAGCCAACTTGGGAAAATCTTTTCCATGGGGTTTCCATAAGGAAATAATAATCATAGGATTACTGCCTTAAGTTTCTTTTCAGTCTTAACCGTGTGATTAATGGGGCTTGGAAACATCTTGGATCACTTTTAGAAGTAGCTGGAGATGGTGCAGAGAATACTTGGAGGCCTGCAGTTTTACTCACAAATCATGTGGACCCAACAGAACAAATCTTGAGTACCGCAGAGTGATAGATCATCAACCCATGTGAAAACAGCAAATAGTTTGCTTTCCTAAGAGCTCACGGCATGAATGCTAAAAGAGGCCCTTGAAGTTCTCTCGTGTCAACAACTCCATTTTTCTTTGCATGCTCACTGTGAGAGCACATCAACAGTTCAATTTCGTGTTTGCTGCTCTGAATGGGACATGCCTGCATTTGGCCAAGTGAACCGGCACGTTCAGATGCAACCACTGGAGCCTTTTATTTTGAGATGGCCCTGGCAGTTTTAGCCTTCAAGGCTGGAGCAAGAGTCAGGGAATTGGGTTCAGGGATCTCAGCTGCATTCCTATGGGATCATTCCCCAAATCCTTTATAGTTTGGGCACACTGCCACCCTTACTTTGGTATAGGATAGGCTTTGATTTTTATTTTACCACCATTACCACCATAATTTTTGGAGCATTGTTCTAAAGCTTCTCTTTGATTTCTGTATCTCTTTTCACCCCCTTTAATTTCTTCTGTCTAAATATGGTCACTATTTACCCCAGAGAGTCCCTTTCCTAGGGGTTATGCCTGGCGCTCCATGCCGGTGAATCTATTTTGGGGCTGGGCTTAAGCACTTTGGATTACTCCTAGAAAGCTGCAATGCATAAGCACCCCAATGACATAACAGTCACCAGGCATTCTTGGGTCTTTTCCCAGGTAAACTTTAATACTAAAGACAGTGCTGACTACTTTGCAACATTTTAGGCTAGGCGCACTGGCTTGAACCCTCAGTTCCATACACCAAGCATGCCCTGAAATTTCTGAGCGTCTCCTGGCTCAGGCCAAGGCAGGAATGGAATGGGGATGGTCGCCTTCCTGGATAATTGTGAATTCTTGACTAACTGCAGGGAGTCTGGGTAACTCAGCTTTCTCCCTTGCCTTCTAGCTTGATAGAGTAATTATTGTTATGATAATTCTTTCCTCTGCCCAACTCCTCCCCTTTTACTTGTCCAAATGTTAACGCACATGGACTGGAGAGACAGGAAAAATGTGGTTCTGGAACAGAGAAGGTACTTTTCATGCCTTCCTTTCCTTTTACTTTCCTTCTGGCCCAGATGGAACGGCTGAGACCTGATTTAATCCACCCCCTTTTAAATAGATGTGCCAATTGTACAACGATGAAAAGGTACAATGGAAAGAAGGGGGTGGGAAAGAAGCTGCAGCACTGACAATGCCGTCTGTGCGTGTGCTTGTGTGCGCACGGAGGGGTGGGCATTAGTGGAATAACCCACTGCTGAAAACCTCAATTGCCCACGGGTCTACAAAAGTTATTTTTACCCCCCCCCCAAATTTTTTCAGTGCTGCATCCTCCCTACTGAATTAAATGGATTACCCAATTGTTGGAGAGGGTTTACAAACATTCCCGTGCTAAAGCAAATGGGTAACGAGAAATCAGAAGATTTCAGATGTATGATCTGAAACCTGGAGTTCCTACTAGGATTAAATGGGGGCAGGATCCCTGCAAAATGCTATTCCACTCGTCCCTATAAAACAGATTAAATTATTCTCTTCTGGCAGCAGGCCACACACAGCCACTGAAGCTGCATTTGCTCCTTGGTAGCTCCAGTACCAAAACAACTGCAGGTCCTGGCAAGTTCAGAGCACTCATTGCGGCAGAGAGGCTCCAAGGAATGTGGCTCTGCTAGGCGTATGTGGAGAGGAGGAAAGTGACTGGAATATTTGCACGACCAGAACAAGCCTCTTGGGGGGCTGCACTGTGGACAGGTGGACTTACAATCATGCAGACTCGCACAAGATTAGAAATGAAAAGGTCATGCTTGCCAGACTTCCTTCCCACACTTGGCCCCAGCTGGGAAGTTGGCTGAGCTGAGATCAAGTCTGTGAATGCTTGAGAACGTTAGAGGCTTCTTTGTGCAATGTACACAAAGTGCGTAATTCTTTGTGTAAAATATGCAAATTCTACATTCCTTTGCACGAGGTGTGCAAAACCCACAGGCAGAATTCTGCTTAAGCTCCCTTTCCGCCAGACACCCAGACACATGCTTGGCATGAGGTGGACTTAGGAAAGACAGACAAAGGGCTGGAGCCTGGAGAGCTGAGCTGAAGAAATCCAATGGATTTCCACTCCCAGCCGGATTCCTCTCACATCCCTATGCAAATTTCTTTTTAACAACATGGCAAAATCAAGCATGCAAAATTTCAAGAACTCCCCTCCAATGGGTGCTAATTGCTGCCAAAAGAATCTTGCTACCTCTTGGCTTGACTTAGGACAAATCAAGTCAACAACAATGGAGGGAATGCATTGCATGGCCGAACTGAGAAAATCTATTGAGTTTTCACCCTCCCGGTGGAATTGTTATACACCCCCAGTCCTGCCAAAGGGCTCCAGCTCCTCTCCTTGCTTTATTCACATGGTAAGTGGAGAGAGAAAGAGAGAGAGACATCGGTAGGGAACTCTGAACAGTTCCTGTGGGTGGACAACCACCCACCCAGCACTGCCCACCTAGAAAGGAATGCTTGTTTTCTCCCAGGTTTCCAGTGCAAGCAGTGAGAGAGTTTCTACTTACTGTTTCTTGTGTTTTCTTTCTTCCTTCCTTTTGCTTTTGGGGCTTGAGGAACTAAAGAAGAGAGAGATAGAGAACGGGTAGTTTGCCTTTCAGCAGGGCATGTAGACCTGTAGGGGTCAGGTTTAGCCAGGATGCCCCCCACCTTTTCTGTACCCATTGGGGTGTCTACATTAAAAACAAAAAGCAAAGTTCCTGAGAAGCTGCAGAGATGCTTCAAAACAACGCGAGGGTGTCTAACCACTCCCATCTCCAGTGCCCACAGATGCCTCGGGACCAGGTGGGGCACTCAGAGGCACCTTTGAAGGGCAGACAGAGAGGGGCTGCAAGCCCATCCTTTCCTAAGTAGCCAGCTGGAAATGGAAGGGGGGCAAGAAAAGGGACTGAGAACTGTGGAGTCGTAGATAGATAGATAGATAGATAGGAAGGAAATTTCCTATCAGGCCAGTCTGTGCACTCCCAGAACACAGAGATTGAGAGTCTGCTGGTAATTCAAAGGGTTGCTTTATCCATTGAAGCTTTTATTTGAGTCTTACAGAAGCTCTCTATTGCGTTGGACCTATTTTAGGATCGGAGCTATCCATGGTCCTGAAACGGGTTCTGTCTCTCCCCCCCCATAGGATCATCACCATGCAGCACCTTGGAGAGCTCCGACACCACTCAAAAGCTGAAGATGCTGGGGCCTGAAACCGGGTCCTTCTTCAGATGCTCCATCTCGGAGCTTGAGCAACATCCAAGGGTCTGTTGTCAGTTCTGGCCTGACAAAGATGGCTATCTGGTCTACTGAAGAAGGAAAGCCACCCTGTGACTACCAATAATTCCATAATGTTTAGGCATGCACCAAAGTCACCATTATCTTTACCTGTGTCTTCTCTTCTTTGAAGATAACCTGCCAAAAAAGAAAAGGTTTGAGAAATCCACAATCAGTAAATATTTTGGTTTCAAAAATGCTTCTGAGGGTGAGGAAATGCCCAGTGGTTTTTGTAGCTTCTTACCCAAAAGAATTTAAAAAGAAATTGGACTTCAATTCAGTGTCTTATTTGGAGGACATTTCTTCTGATCCAAACTAGACTATAGTTGAAAAGACCCAAGTTCACATCTCAAGTTCAATTTTTATTGTTTTTATCACTATTAATCACATTACATTTATACTCGTATTCTGCCTTGCTTCCTCTTTCGAAGAACCCAAGAAGGTTTCAAGGTTCTCCCTTCTATTTTAACCTCACAACAGCCCCATGAGAATGGTTACTCTGGGAGCCCTTGACTGGCTCAAAGTCACCCAGTGAGCTCCAGGGTTGAGTGGGGATAAAAGTTGTTGTGAGGACAAAAAAAAAATGAGGCTATATAAGCTGCTTTGGGTTAGGATAGGATATAAATGCAATGTAAGAACAACAGCAATAGATTGAACTGCTTCCCCTAATTTCCTGTGGTAAAAGTCATAAGATAAAATAGGAAGGCATTTCTGAAAAGTTAGCCACACCCCCTTACTTTTGGTCCTGCCTCCTTTACCATTAGCTCCACCCACCCCCGGAAAGCTTCTCTGAAATGGAATTTAGTCCTTGGTTTGAAAGGGGTGTAGTGTCCCTGCCAGGTGGAGCATCTTAAAACTGAAAAACAAATCTCTCCTTTCAGGTATCCATGGCATTAGTATCCAGGTATTTGGCCACCTAATGAGAAGGAAGGACTCCCTGGAGAAGAGCCTAATGATGGCAAAAGAAGGAGGGGACGGCAGAGGATGAGGTGGCTGGATGGGGTCACTGAAGCAGTCGGCGTGAGCTTAAGTGGCCTCTGGGAGATGGTGGAGGACGGGAAGTCCTGGAGGAATGTTGTCCATGGGGTCGCGATGGGTCGGACACGACTTTGCGACTAACAACAACAACAACAACAACGAGGAAATCTTTGCTGGAGATGTACCAGCTATTCATATGTCATCTTTGCTCCATGGCTTTAGACTGGTATCAATGCTGTTCAGCAAATATGCACTGCAATGGCAGCAAACTCGTACCCTGTTCTGAGTTCTGGGTGGTTTTGGAGATGACTATTCCTAAGCTGAATTTAGGAATGGACCGAGCTCTCCACAGAACATCTGCAAAGTGGAGAGGATGCATATGAGAGGACAGGAAGGGTTTCACGCTTGCCTCACAAGGCAAAATTACCACTTGCCCACAGGTTTTCTCCTTGTCATGGCAAACACCCATTTACGATCTCTGGCCAGGAAGAATGCTCGCAGGGGGAAATTTATTTACTGCCTCCTAAGTGAAGCACTTCTTTCTGACCTAGAGCCACATTTGCTGGCCTGTGGATGTTCAGCAGATGGCCACACTTCCCGGAACTGGGTGTCCTGCAGAATGGTTGGCCTGACCCATTGCATGCAGAGGAATTACGGGGTTTTGCAGTAAGGCGGAGACTGTGCCTCAAAGGCAAGTGGCAGCGGAGGGAGAAGACTGGAGGCTTTGGAACCTGCTTTTTCCAGAGCCCTCCAGGGCAATGGCAAGGCTTTTCTTGCTGGCCAAGTGAGTGCAGTGATGAGGCTTTCAAGTTCCATTGTGGTGAGTGGCAGATTAGCACAGAGGAATCCAAAGGAGGAGGGAGAAAGTCAAGCAGAGGCTGCATATCTCTTTCCCTCTTTTCCCTGACCGGGTCCCTCATTTGTGCTAGCAATTTAATGGGAAGCACTACTCTGCAGATTTATTTGCACTTCTGTTTCAACAGGTTGCATTTCAGCTGGAGTCTAGATGGCCATAGGATATTCTCCATTCTCACTCCCGAGCTGGGAAGGCCACAGGATATATTATATTCTTGCCCCTGATGTCAGAGCGGGGACTCCAGACTTGCTGAGCCTTCCCTCCACCCTCACAGCCAAAGTGGAAGAGCAAGAGCTGCAGCTCGGAGGTTGAATGAACGACCTTGGAGAGGCACATTTGGGGACCGGAGCAGGCAGGAGGCATGTCTTGCCAGCATACACAGGATCTTAGTGGCGTCTCAGCCTCTGGTGCAAAAGATTTAGACAGATGAAACCTGCTGCCTTAGTGTTTTGTAAAGGAGAAAAAGCACAGAGGTACCCTTTGTCTGAGGGGCCCTTCCACACTCCAAAGGATGCCCACCATGTGCCAGATTTAGAGGGCAATGTGCAGACTCATTGGATTGCACTGCCCCATAAGTACAACCCTCCTTCAACAGAATAATATGGAAAGGATGCTTCCTTCAGGGCAGCAGAAAATATTAAAGCTACTCAGGAGAAACAATGCATAGAGAAACACACCTGTTTCTTTTCCTTTTCTTTGAATTCTTCTTTTTCTTCTTCTTCTTTGGAGGGGAGGGGCTACCGGATGACGACCTAAGGAGAAGCGGTTAGGCACGGCATTCATTTCTTGTGATTTGGCTAACAAGGCTTGAGCTGTTTGCACTGAGATGAAAGAGACCTGATTCCTTTCATTTCTCTCGGGCTGAAGATTTTCTCCAGCAAACATCACGCTAATTGAATGATAGCAGTGCAGCAAACATCTGTATTTTTGTGGGCTGCACGTTTTAGGGCATGCAATAAAATCAATGCTGTCTACAAGCACAATGCACAACCTGGCTGGGGCAGACCGGGGGGGGGGGGGGTAGGACAGAATCGGTTGCAATGATTGGCTCACTGGAATGCCACATGGATCTGCCCCCAGGCCCTCCCCACTCTGTTTCTGCCAGTAAATCCCGCTTTTTCGGACCAGTTATATCACAAGTTTTGCATCTGCTGCATTTTTCCCTACCGTGTATATTTCAGTCTGTGTTAAGCCTGAGTTACTGGCTTCCTTCACTCGCTCCCCATAGCCCCCCCCTCCCCCTCTCTGCCCCTCCTTTGCCAAGTGAACTGGAGGTTAGCTGAAGCCCATCCCCTCCTCCCCGCACTTGTCCTTTGGAAAAAAAGAATGTCTTTATTTTATCAAGTCTTTGGAATAGCTTCTCAACTGTCTCCTTTGTCCTTTTTAGTTTCCTGCCTCAAGGTGCATCTAGCTGCAAACGTGTCTGTTCAGAAGTAACTCGCAGTATTTTCAAATCCTGTTTACTTCTGCAAAAGTCAGCATGGGAAAAGGTCAGCGCTGGCTTGCAGGAATTGCTCTGGGGTGGTGGGAAGCAGTGGGGCTGGTGCTGCTCAAATTCACCCCACGGGAATGAATTCTTCTGTCCATCCCTTCTCCAACGCTGTGTTTTTGTTTTTTGGTGGAGAGCAGGAGCAGTGGTCAATTACTTCTTAAAATAATCTTCACTGTGTCACACCAGTGAACAAGCAACACATAAATATATAGGTAGAAGGAATGTTAAAGTTAAATTATAACCAAATGTTCATGAGAGCCAATGTGGTGTAGTGGCTAAGCGTGCAGGACCAGGGATCAGGTGATCTGGATTCTGGTCCCCACTTAGCCATGGAGCCAATGGGTGACTTAAGACCAGCCTCTCTCAGCCCAACCTACTTCACAGACTCTCAGCCCAACCTGCCTTACAGAGTTGAGGGGATAACGTGGAGAGCAGCACCTTGAGTTCTTTGTAAGAAAAAGGATGAGATGCAAATGTCGGCGAATGGGGCGGCATAAAAATGTTTTAATAAATAAATAAATAAATAAATAAATAAATAAATAAATAAATAAATACTAAAGGGCCATTTCCCCTGCATGGACCATCTTTCCAGCTCCTTCCTCAATTCCTTCTACAATGCCTTGTGTGCGTGACACAAGATTGCATTTTCAACACAGTGGAAACTGCGCTTTATTTCTTAGCATTTGTTTGAAGTGAGGTCAATATTTTTTGCTTAAGTTCCTATAGCGTGGAGCGCTCTCTAGATTAGTCCCCAAGGATTAGGGGCAATATGGTGCTGCATGCATGGAGAACATGAGTGGCAGTGTGCAGTGCTCTCATATCTTACTCGGACCTTCTTGACGGCAGGCCGTTGGCCTCCATGTGAACTAAATGCTGGATTAAATGGCTGTTTGGTCTAGTCTAGGTTGCCTTTTTCTTATCGTCTTCTGTTCTCTTTTATCTGTCCCACCATCCAGTTTCCTGCAGAGACCCAAAGGATCCACGGCTGTTGTTGTTTGACTCCTGCAGAACTCTATGTGTGAGATGCCTTTGAAGGCTTTGGAAACTGCAGCAAACTGCAGAAGTGTTTGCTAGATTACAACCTAGGAATGGGCAATATTATCAAATATGCCTGCACTAGCACCCGGTCTGTTTCTGGGCCACTGCTATAGCAAACCGAAGGTTCCCAGGAACACAATACCAACATTTTAAACATTGTTTAATCCAGTGGCATGTTTATGATCTCTGCCGGCATGAATCCACCCAGCTGTCTGCAGCTTCCAACTCCCCTGGTGGGAGTGCCCGTGAGCACCTGCACTGTAAAATGTACCACTATCCTACTGTTCATGGTTTAAGACCAGTGATCTTTAAGGACTGAATGCCCCTATTTGCACGCTTTTGTTTCAGGCTGCACTTTGCCCATATTTAAATTCACTTCTGGGTATTCACTGAAGCTCAAGCATGTTCTTAATAGGAAATATACTCAGATTGCTAACTCATACCTCAAGACTTCCATCTGCCCCCCATTGACTCAAAGTACAACTGCTCTATTATTATTATTATTATTATTATTATTATTATTATTATTATTATCCCTACATCTTTCCTTCCAAGGAACTCAAGGCAGCTCACATAATTCTCCTCCTCCTCTCAATCTTATCCTAACAACAACCCTGTGAGGTAGGATGGCCGGGGAGACTGTGACTGGCCCATAGTCACCTGGTTGACTCATGGCTGAGTAGGGACTGGAACCCAGATCGCCCGCGTCCAAGATACTCTTAACCACTTCACCACAGTAGCTCTAATCTTCCTTAGAACAGATTTCTACCTTTCTGGAAAGAAAGCAAAACAACGCAACCGTCATTTACCCACCTTCTCCTCTTCTTCCGTGTAGACTTCTTCTTCTTTTTCTTCCCCTTGGTGGGAGGTGGTGAGCATTCCTCACCACAGGATGGGCTTTGGGAAATGAAAAGATAGCGGGAGGGGAGAGATATCAATGTTTTCATGTCAATCATGGTAGCTTGCCCATCTGATCCCCAAAGCACGGCTGTCTGTGAAGGGAAGTGTTTTGTGGCAGATCCGAAACAAAGGGGGAATGTTTAATTGCCAAGTTCCGGGTAATTTAGTCATGCTTGAAATTAACTGTCTCTTCTAAGGATTTATTGCACATATAATGAGAGAGTTACTGTATGTTAACTTGCTTGGTGCCACGTTATTTAAGACATATTTATTGAGGTTAACAACTCTATAATAGATTTATACATTTGACTTCCCCCAGTAAATATGCTTTAAAATAAATTAATCAGGGTTTAATTTGCATAAGGATAATGGTGGCAAGTACAGGCAGCCACCTAATTTCTGTTTTAAAAAAGCATCATGTATATGAAATAGCAATTAATTATTTAAGTAGCATGTTCAGGAGCAACTGACCAGGAAGCATTCGCAGGGGTTGTGGGGAAGGTGGGTGGGTGGGGCTCTGAAGAAGGGCTCCAACCCAAAGGAAAGTTTATTTGCTTACACCTTAGTATTCTTTAGCCCAACTTTACTTCAATAGGGCAGCAGAACTAATAATGAGGACTGGCTCGTGCGAACATATTACGCCAGTCCTCTTGCACTTCCTGCCAGTTGGTCCAGACACAGTCCAAGTGCCAGTGCAGGTGTTCGAGCCCTACATGGCCTGGGGCCAGGTGATGTGATGGAACGCCTCATCCCATATGTGCCTACCTGGACCCCGAGGTCATCTTCAGGGGTCCTTTCCCTGGGAGTCCCTTCCAAAGGAAGTGAGGCAGGTGGTTACCAAGAGGAGCATCTGTTTGGTTGTGGCACCCCTGGCACCTACTTTGTGCTCTTTATGGCACCAGATGAAAACACTTTTTTCCCCCCAGCATTTTCATTGTTTAACTTTTTAATTTTAGTTTTAAGATTGCATTTTCTCCTGTATCTCTGCAATAGAGGCTGCAATTGCAATCAGGTCTATGCTGATTTGGTTGCAATTGGTGTGGTTTTCTTGTATTATGATAATTTTTTGTTGTTTGTGTGTTTTAAACCCATGTTAACTATCCAGAGATCCTAGGCCAGTGATGGTGAACCTGTGGCCTGTGTGCCCAAAGGGTCATGCAGAGCCCTCTCTGTCACCGTGTGATCACTCCAGCAGCCACACACACATTCGGAAAGATTAAGGGCGCCAGGCAACTGTGTCACTCATTAGCCACGACTCACTGAGCTGAGCTTTCGCGTGGCCAGTCAGTGAGCCGCCAGGGATTTGCTTGGACTGTGATTTTAGCAGAAGGTAGGAAAAGTTGGGAATACACTCAGGTAGGAAATACACTCAGATGCCTTTTTCAGGGCCGGCCAAAAGCTGGTGGTCAGTGGAACGTTGTCCCCTTGCGCTGGTGGTCAGCAAATTCAGGTTTTATTGCAGTGTTGGCACTTTGCGATACATAAGTGGGCTCTGAGTTGCAGTTTGGGCACTTGGTCTCGAAAAGGTTTGCCATCACTGTCCTGGGCTATCAGGCATTATAAAAAGATAGAAAGAAACAAACATTCCACCCTCCACACCCCAAGCAAACAAACAATTGAGTGAAAGAATAAATGAACATATAAATATCCCATCCTTTCTGAAAGCCTCAGAGTGACTTTGCAATTTGAATGCAAACTAGCACTTTTCAGTTTCAGAAATGTCTTGGGGCAGATTCCTAAAAACAGCAGTGGAGAATTTCAGGCTAGCATCTAAATCTGGACTTCTGGGAGTTCTAATCTGCCCCTCTCAGGTAGGGGCGTGGAAGATGCTGAAAGCAACAGAATTTGCTTCTGTTTAGCAGTAGATTTAATCAGACACTTTACGGAAACAAGTGCTTGGAGCAAAATCTAGCAGCAGAATTACTTGCACCATTTTCTTTAGCCCTTCCCATGATATCACGTACACTAATTATTTTATTTAAATTGCATTGTATGTTAACTGTGTTTTTAGGTTGTAAAACATTCTGAGAGCTCATGAGCTGTGAACAGTATATAAAACTTGTTAAATAAACAAACAAATAAAAAAATTAGCACACTTATAGAAAAGACCTCCAGTGCAGGAATCCAGAGTTGATTCTTGCCTGCCCCCACTTCAAAACCAGCATGGGGAAAAACATAGAAGCCCAGAAACAGAATGAGTCAGAAGGGGTCTCCCGGGCCATCTAGTCTGTCCCCCAGCTCCAGCCCGCTCCGCTCACAACATGCCCACCATGTGGACGTCCAGCCTATCCTTGAACACCCGCACCGATGGGGCCTCAACGACCTCCCGTGGAAGCCCATTCCACACCCTCGGGGTCCTGACTGTCAGGAAGTGCTTCCTGGCATCCAAATGGAACCTTGGCTCCCTGAGCTTTGCTCCGTTGGCACGCGTCCTGCCCTCCTCTGCAGGGGAGAACAGGTCTCTACCCATCTCTGTGTGACACCCCTGTGTACATGTGTAAAATTCACCCTCCGTAAAAAACACATTCTTTATTTTTCCACGTTCATAGGAGTAACCTTGGGGAAGGATTTGGAGGGCATTCCATGGGACAGAGGGAAGGCCCCATG
Source organism: Varanus komodoensis (assembly GCF_004798865.1). Classification (NCBI taxonomy): domain Eukaryota; kingdom Metazoa; phylum Chordata; class Lepidosauria; order Squamata; family Varanidae; genus Varanus; species Varanus komodoensis. Next base: position 2,947,859 of record NW_025336169.1, on the reverse strand, counting down.
GCATTGCCAGGTTAGGATGCATCCTGGATGCATCTCAGCTTCCTTCCCTCCCCTCTGAAGCATCACCTTTGGATGGGCAAATTCTTTTTGCAGCAATGCTTCACTTTTGCCTCTACCCTGCTGTGGCCCAGAGGACTACAGGCATCTGGATCATGCTCACGATCCAGTGAAGCATTGCACTTCTAATCCTGCAAAAGTGGGGTGGGGGTGGGGGGCAGTCTGCAAGCGGAGCAAAATCAAGAAGAAGAAATTGCATGAGCTAGCTCAGCATGGAAGCCATTAGATTTGGAGCACAGCAAAGGAGTCCAGACTTTTTGCTTTGTGTGCTGGTTGCGGTTTTTAAATCAGGGACACATTGTCCTTCTCATATGCCCATTATCCTTTCAAAGGGTCCTTGTGGTCATTTTTCTCTCATTGAGGTTTGCAAAGCTTCAGTGGGAGGTTCATTAAGTGATGTGCGCAGCACCTGCTGCTGCTTTTTTGATAAGGGGTGTGATGCCCCTTTCCCGTCTCCCTTTCTTCTGTCTGCATCAAGACATACGGGTGATCTTCACAAAGAACCCAGCAGTCTCTTTTAGAAAACCAGAATACTTTTCTGTTCTTTTTTTAAAAAAAGACAGAGGTGTTATCAGCAACAGCTCATGCGCTCTTGGGTGGCACAAGCTCAATTCCTGGGAGCAGAAGCCTTTTTTCTGTTCCTGCTTTTGTTCTCTTGCAGATTATTTCCCACTTTCCTTTAACACGTTCACAAAAGTCTTGAAATGGGCTCGGCCTGCAAGGTCCATTTTAATGTTGCCGTCTCCAGTGTGGTTCCCCTGAATGCCGGCGTACCTGTGGACACCTCTTTTGGTGCCTGCAAAGCTCCTTGTACCTTCCGATGTGTACTTTATTTCCTAAGATTTAAGATCTTTTGCTTTGCAAATAGAAGTGCTGCCTTTCTGCACCATCTTGATTTGGGCTTGCAAGAATGGTTTTGTGATTTGGAGCTTAGCTCCTCCGCTCCATTTTTGCCTCATATTTTGGCTCTTGGGCACATCATTTTCCTTCCAGTCTCACCAGTTTGGCTGAGCAATGTGTGAGCAGCAAAGCCTGCTGTGGCAGCCCTTTTTCCCGAACGCCCACAACTTCAGAATTCCAAAAGTCTCCACTGATACCAGAAAAGCTGTGGACTCCTAAGCCTCTTCTATGGCAGTCTGATCTCTTCCCCCTGGAAGGAGTGAACCAACTTCAGCTGCCCTCTGTGATGTTTCTGCAGCTTGGCCAGAAAGTTGCTTTGTGGCTATCAGGAGTCAGATGAGGAGGAGCTGGTTGGGTTTCTGTAGGCCCCATAAAACTTCAGATACAGATCTGGCTTCCTTCCCTGGGCAAATGGCTTCTTGGCAGTGATTGAGCTTATAGAGCTAAATGTCAGGATTTAAACTTAGTTTTTACTGGTCTCCCCCCTCCCCCCGCCATACACACACTTTTAAAGCTGGTGAAATGTGAAAAGTTCCGCTGCAGTTTGTGCAATTTGTGGGAAGTGCCACAATTTGCACAAGTGGCCAGAAATTGTGCAGTCTGTGGCTGAACTGTGTGCAAATTTCCTTGGATCTTAAACATGACAAATAGAACGAAAACAGAGAAGGAACACCAAAAGCGATGCCCTCGCTGGCCTGCTTCATGGCTGGCTTGACTCGGTCGGAGGGGGTCGGTCTCAGTGCTGAGTGATGGGCTCTCATCCAGGGGCCCCACACAGGCCACTTTACCAGAATTGGTCCCTTCCTTCCAATAAGATTCGTCACACATCCTTAGTTTAGTATAAGGTCTACCTGCCATCTTCAGGCGCCGTTTGCCTTTGATGCCTCCAGAACAGATCTTGTTTTTCACTGATTGCATGCTCAATCTCATGAAAAAGGTGCCAGTAAGCATAAAATCCAGAAATCAGAAGCACTTCCCATTTTTCCCATCCCCTGGCAGTGGTTGGGAGCAAACACCTGTCTGCTTTAATTCCAGGGACACTTTATCAATGTTGTTACTTATGTAACACTATTTTGAATCGCCCTTGTGCTCAGAGAGGGCTTGAGGCGATTTAAAATAAAACCACTCATAAGAAAAAAAGAAAGAAAGAAAGCAATTTCACCAAATTGAAACAGATAAAACAGATATATTGATATAAAACAGGGGAACCATCTCAAATTCGCCAGCAGCACTCAGTCACTGAAAGCTCAACAGGGCACTGTTGCTTCTACTAGGCAGCACAGGGGCAAGAACGACAGAAGGAGACAACCCAGACACAAAGGGGATGGACTCCTTCAATTGGGACACATAATAGGGTCGAGCTGCAAGGCCCCCTCCCCCAGTTCCCAATACACCAAACAATCTAGCTGAAAGGTCTTATACCAGTAACTAAACCTCAAGAGAGGCAACTTAACTCCCAGTGGGGAAGAGGTGGGATACTCTGCGGTGGCTGGTGCTTGATGGGAGAGGATGGGCACACAGGAAGGTATGTAGCTTTCAGAGGAACCCCAGAGGGCCAATCTGAGCTTCCTCACCCCTGCTTCACAGCACTGGGTATTTTGTAATTTGCATTTCCACCCAATGACCCAGAAACATGCATTTCCCCTTCAGGTGTATCTGTGGTAATCCCTTTGGAAGAGGAGAGTCAGGATCAGCCCAAGCTAATGTAGCTTGCATAGGAAGACTAAAAAGCTAGATGCGATCAGCGGCACAGAACCTGTAAGGCCAAACTGCACTTTGGAGAAGCTCTTGGGGGACACATCCCAGTGATTGTCAGGGCTGCAAGGAGAAGAGACAGGGCACAAACGCAGAGCAAAACACCAACTTAACTGTGGTCATGGAAAGATGACATGTTCCCTCTGGGAATTGCCTGGCTGGCTGGATTTGGCCTTCCAGGCCAGAGGGCCCCTTCTCTGGCATTAGGAAGAATTCAGCAAAAGTGGGGAGGCACAGACAGGAGTTGCAGCTTCACGTAAAAAACCTAACAGTCCTTTAACCTGCAGCAGCAGCAGCAGCAGCAGCAGCACTGAAGGAAAGCACTACTCCTTGCCACTCAGCAGCCGTTCCCCCAGGGTGTGGAAGAGGGAGGGGCAGGAAGTGGGGTGTTCCTGGAAGACCAGGAATGTGGGGTCTCCTTCACTCTCTGCGCTGCTTCTGTTCCAGCTGGCCTTGATAAGATGACCAGAAACATCGGCGATGGAGACTGGTGGCTCCAATATCTGCAGATTCCCCGGAGCTATCCATGGTCAGGAGTCCAACCACGGGGAGGCGGGTTCGTTCAGCACCATGGGCAGCTCCTCGAACGTCCAGGCACTTTAGCGCAGCTACCCACGCTGAAGGAACTGCCCCACTGCCGTTGCGCATCAACTGTCCCAGCGACAGTGCAGTGGATAAACAGCTTCCATGTAGCCTTGGAAGTTAAGCAGGGTCAGGCCCGGTTAAAATCTGGATGGGTGACTTGAGAATATGATTCTAGGATTATTGTTGTAAACTGCCCAGAGAGCTTTGGCAACGGGCAGTATGGAATGATGATGACGATGATATGATAACGGGCAGTATGGAAATGATGATGACACTCAGCATCTGAGGCCTTCCTTCGACTGCTGCTTCCAAGGGAGGCTCGGCTGGTGTGGAAACAAGGAGGAGGGCTTTCTTTGTGGAAGTCCCCAAATTATGCGATGATCTCATTGCTGAGGTCACTTAAGTGCCTTTGCTGCTATTTATTGCTATTCCAAGTAGCACATGGAGCAGGGTAGGCTAGGGTATTGCCAACCATTTTTCCAGCAGGCAGGACTGGTTTTAGCTGTTAAAACATGGTTTTAATTTATTTCAAGGTCTTTATTGCTCCATTTTACATTGCTTTATATTATATTTTATTGTATGCATCAATCATTGTTTAATACCCAGAGAGCCTCAGCTATGGGGTGGCAGAGAAAGTGACTGATTGATTGATTAAATAAACCACCCCACAGACCATTTACCAGCCTCTGGTAAATGTCTGGCTGCATTACAGCTGGTCATTATAAGAACCACATACCATGAAGAACTGAGGTGTGGGCTCCCCCCACTTTCCTTTTCCCTCCCCATTCCCTTTTTCTTTCATGCCATGCCTTTTCAAAACTGCTGGGATTGATCAGTAAGCCGTGCTTGACGCCTTTGTCCCTCCCTGTTCTCACATGAGAAACCATCCCTGAGGAATCCAACACTGACTTATTTCCACCGGCCCAGAGCCTTACCTGTGTGATTTCTGCCTCACATGCTCCTGGTTGCCTTTCAACTTCACACAGCCATTGGTGCCCGAGGTCTCTTGAACGGAATGCAGCCCCCCCGAATGTTTGCCTTCTGGGGGAAGTGTTGGGCAGCTGGGTGCTTCCGTGCTGCAACAGACGGGCAGAGAAGAACGCTGTCAGTGGAGCATTGTCCCCATGCACAGGCTCAGGGCTGGGCTGAGACATGTTGTTTCCAGGAGCAGAATTCCAAATTATCACCTTGCATTTTCCACTGTCTTGTTTCCTCTTGTGAGGAGCCCAAGGGGGGTTATCTTGTCCTCCTCCAATCCATTTTGTCCTCACAACAGCAGTCCTGTGAGGTAAGTTAGGCTGAGAGCTGCTGATTGGCTCAAAGTCACCCAGCAAGCTTCATGTCGAGTGGGTACTAGAATCTGGATCTCCCAGATCCCCAGTCCAACTCTTGCCACCAGGGACACTGGCTCTCCCCAGATCACTTGGCTGGCCTTGGGTAATATGTGCCTTATGTTATCTGGGTCCCATAAACATCTTTCCCTCTGCTTGGGAACAGAACACAATCCTAATAGATTAACTAACCAATGATTTAGATTCCCCAGCGGCATTTGGCCTATGCACAATGAGATTGCATCACCAGATGCCTCAGCCGTTCTGAGTCTTCGGTGGAGGTCAAAAACTGAACTCTTGGGAGAGCCAATAGTTTTGAGCAGAGGAGCTTGTCCAGGAGACCTGTAGAGCCCTGTGGAAGAACATCACATCTGACTTTTCCCCAACCTTGGGCAACAGCAGGGTTAGTACTGATCGGAGCTCAAGTCAAGGGATGCTGATGGGCCTCCAGCATAGTTAGAAGGCAGCTGTCATGATTGGCTGTAACACTACGATGTGGAAGGAATTGGAAGACCATCGCATTATGCTTTTTCAGTATACTGGGCATGGGTTGACCTACACCTGAATGCAGAATAGCCAGGATGTTGTCCCAGTTCTGGCAGGAGAAGGAGAAAAATAAGAGCTTGGTGCACTTCTATGACACCAGCACCAGCTGCTCCCGGTACTTAATCTCTGCCAAAGGGAAAGCCTCACCCTTAACATGGCATCTACAGGACAGGGGTGCTGAACGTCAGGCCCAGGAACCAGTTTTGGCCCCTCTGGGGCACCAGCTCAACTCTGTGGTGTTTGCCCCTTCCCCTTCTCCTACCTGCTTTCCTCTGAATACCAATTCTTTGGGTTTTCCGGGTGTTTGCGCACTCTGTTCTGCATTCTGAATGGCTGAAATGCCTCTTCCAAGGTGCACTTATTGGCATGGAGAGGCTGAAGCTAGAATACGCAAGGCATTTTTGGACCTGCCTTTCTCCCACTAGAAGGCAACCCTTGACAGCTTCTCTGAAATGGAATGTGGCCCACAGATTGAAGGCAGTTGTACACCCCTTGTTCAGGAGCAGTGGAAGATGCCTGGCACCCCCTCAGGCATTTTGGGCCACAGCTCCCAGAATCCCTAACTGGCCAGGCTGGTGTTGATGGGAGTTGTAGTCCAAATCATCGGGAGGGCATCAAGTTGCATGTCAGGGCTGTAGAGACAATGCAAGGTATGGGCACTTATAAGGGATAGAAGACTCCCTGGATTGAGTGAAAAGCCAAATTTCTTTCTTTCTTTCTTGTATGTATATATGAGAATTTGGTTCCTGATTTTAAGGGTCCTGTCAAACACGTCCCATTAGCAACTTAAAGTGCAAGTAGGACTATTGTGCAATTCCCTGAATTTGCATTTGTGCTCTTGTGTAAATGCACACTTCCCAAATGGGTCTATGTGTGGGTGTGCACTTGCACATCTGCATATTGCACAAATCACCCTGAATTCACATTTTCAGACGTTAGCCATTTAGGAGAATGGGTCTTTCTGGTTTTGAAAACAGTACATTTCTTAAAACTGTGTATTTCCGCCCAATTAATGTGCATTTTTCCTGCTTGATAAGCAAAGACATCCACATTTGAGCACACAGATAAGGTGAAATAACCTTTGAGAGAGAACATGAAGAATCTCAGTGAACAGGAACACTTTATGTATCGTCATTTCTATTAATCAAACCATTTATTTAATTTAAAGCACAAAAATAGGATGGGCAGAGTGGGGGAATGAGTGAAGGCGTGTCTGAGAATTTCCCCTCAAGCATCATCTAGTATCTAAACCTACCTATTTCAATGGCAGCCATTGCTTATACATTTGCACCTGGATATATACATTAATTTATGCAAAGTTGTCTTCTCTCTTGTCCAATTTTTGGGAATACATTTCCTCTGCTTGATTTCCTGGCCTACTGGCCCCCACCACATGTTGCTTTGGGCAGCTGCAAAGGGAAGCCGTGAAACCAAATCCAGCTGTCCATTAAGAGATACCAGTGGTGGGTGATTGGGTTGCCTCTGCCAGGATTGAGTGGGGCTTCAGAAAGCCACGCAACCCTTTCAGATTTGCACAGGCCAATGGTCTTGTCAGGCAGCACTGAGCGCAAGACGCATTCTTGTGTGCAGTGACCTGGCAGCTAATTGTGCCACTGAGCTCCAGCCATGCAGAATCCCCATACGCGGAAAGGCAGTGGGAAAAGCATGGGAAGAGGCGGGCCAACCTGATGCCCGAGAATCACGACGGACCAGCAACAGGCATCCCTGAATCTAGACCCGGAGGCGAACCCGAGGACAGCAAGACAGAGGCGCGTACAGGTGGGAGCTTCAATAAAATGTTGCAGTGCGGAGAGCTCTGGCTTGGGATTATGGACAGCCAGGCAGGACCATTCCAGGAAACTGCATTCCATCCCCTCCCCACTCACTCAGCATTTTGCACTCAGCAAGTGCACCCAGAAAGATTTTTCTTTCCTCCACAGCTCAGCTCTCCCCTCTGCTTGTCACTTTCGGGCTCCCCCACCCTGCCAACACTGCCTTGAGCACCTGTTTCTGATGGGAAGGCAGGACGCAGTGCAAACCATCTAATTTGCAGAACCGCCAGCATTTTGGGGCAGTGGGTGCCTTTGTCATGGCGCTCTCACATGATGGCTGCCCAGAGGGCTTGCCCATTCAAAAATGGCCACAACAGTGGCCACAGCCATTGGCAAAATCTCCCTTTCCCAGAAGGCCAGCGAAAAGTCACATGGTCAAGAACTTACATACAAGGAGCGGAGGGGAGTGATCTTCAAAGCAGTCTTTTGGACCCAGATCTAGATGGCTACCCAGGGCGGGCATTTCAGTTTGCAGCTAGCTGGCCCCAGTAGTGTTTAAAGCATTACAAACCCTAACAACCACCACCACCACAACACCAACAACGAGGAGGAGGGCTGTGGGACACTCAGGGCTTGCTGGCTTTATCCTGTTTGCAAAGAAAATCCACCGGCTGCATTGCCATCCTAAGAGACTAGTCCTCTGTATGCTTGCTAGTTGAAAGGATCAGGTAGCAGGCATGGAAGATGTGGATGGGATCCCAAGGTGCAGTTCTGAGGTGGGATGGAGTGGCTTTCTCTGGCGTGATGCCCTCCATCCAGGTGATTTGGACCACCACCAGCTCCAGTGCTGAGGGATGACAGGGTTGGTACCCCAAAGCATCTGGAGTGGGAGCGGCGTGGCAGGGAAGACTGGCACCAGCCATACGGGGCCACATGGACACGCCACCCAACCTGGTGCGCACACCTGGTGCTCCTTGCCCTCAGTCGCATGCGGGTGGTGCTGGATCAGGGAACAAGCTCTTAGACATCCAACTGTAGGCCTTGTGGTAGTTATGGCGCTATTTGAGTGGGGTGCTTATGGCTGGACAGGGAGGGCTTTAGGGCTGCGGTGTGGGTCTCTGTGGGGAACATCTTTCCTTTTCAGAATCCAGTGCTGCACCTAGCTTTTATACAATAGCCAGTCAATGCAATTCCCCAGTTCGTCATCCAAGGGCTTTGCCTGCCTCTTTGCAGTACCTGGGAGGGTCAGTCTTTGGGCTTTTTTCCTTGATTAAGTTTTCTGCAGGGAGCTTTGTGATAATCCTTTCCTTTGAGATTAGAATAATCATTCATATGAAATTGCAAATGCATTTCCATCAGAAGCATGAAAGTCTGCAAGGAAAACATAAGCTAAACTCAAGCACGCATAAGCATCCAACTGCCACCCCAGGGCCCAATCCAAAGGGTTTACTTGTGTTTTCGTGCGCTGGGGAGATTCGAGGATCAATGAAAAAGAATACTTGGTTGAAGGAAAGGCAGCCTTTGATGGGATCGGGACACAATTATTTCCATCAATGATTGCTTTCAGCCCTGGGGAAATAGTACAAAGCCCCATTCCAGAACCACAGCATATTATTATCCAAAGGCCAAGTATGAATTAACCCAGGAAACAAAGATACTATTAAGTAAGTATCAAAACTGTGTAGTCAAAAGCGTACTTGTGAATTTATTTTCCTAGCACTGTTGATACAATAATATATACTGCCTTGAAGTATGTCAGGCTAAGGTAATGCAAACACAGGCCTGTTAGGAAAAGATCTCAAAAGGGATAAGAAACAGTATCTTTATGAGGGCAAATTAAAATGCACAACGTTGGGATCAGGTTGTTGGGTTACACACAGGGGTGTTTGAGACTTAACAGAAACTTTCTGTAAGTTATTCAAATGTAATCATAGAAAAATGTGGAAAATAAAAAACACCAAGAATGCATTTTCCTCACAGGTTAAAGAACAAAAATATGCATTTTTCAGGGATTTGAATATGTTGAGGGTATTTGGGCAATTTTGCAAATTTGGGTATGAATGTCTTTGCTCAAAATCCGATTCTATCAGTGAACGGATGGTGGAACAAAAGTCATCTGGCAATCTGCAAAATGCAGACAGACGAGTTCTGTAGTTGCCCAGGACTCCTTATGCGTGGCTCATTGATGGAGAGAAATGGGGTGAGTGGGGTGGGGTGGAGGGAAGAACAAAATAGATTTCCGGTAGAAGGCAAAGTGGAAGGCAGTTTACACTCTGTTACAACCTTGAAACAGTAACGAGGGAAGCTCTTTGCAGCCTAATTAGATCTGAATCAATAAACTTTGATTTCTTCAGGTCAGGACACACCTTATACACAGTCTTGCAAGGTAGCACCCACTTAAAAAAAGCAGGACTCATCTATATTAATTTGAATCTTTGGGGGAAAGAGTAGTTGTTTATACAACCAAGAGGGCAAAAGTCGCACGCAAGAGGAGGGTCCCAACAAATGCAGTGGATGGGGAGGGCACACAAAGTTTTGAGAAGCACAAACATCCTAAAGAGGCAACCTCTTGCTGTGCAAATAGTCCAGTGGGGACATAGAAACACAGAAACAAAGAAACAGAGCGAGTCAGAAGGGGTCTCCCGGGCCATCTAGTCTGACCTCCGGCACCAGCTGGCTCCGCTCACGACATGCCCACCATGTGGACGTCCAGCCTATCCTTGAAGACCCGCACCGATGGGGCCTCAATCTCCTCCCGTGGGAGCCCATTCCACACCCTCGGGGTCCTGACTGTCAGGAATTGCTTCCTAGCATCCAAATGGAACCTTGGCTCCCTGAGCTTGGAGCGCGTCCTGCCTTCCTCTGCAGGGGAGGTCTCTGCCCACCTCCGCATGACACCCCCTCACATACCTGTATGTCGCTAACAGATCCCCTCGGAGTCCCCTCTTGGGGACAAAACAACAAAACTAACAAAGCAGTCTTGCTCAGTTGATGCATGCCAAAGATACTGGAATAAATAGATTGATGCATAATCAGTCCCCAAGCTATGAAGCATCTGTGCAGAACTGAAGCGCCAACTCTGAGTCAGTCCTTTGTAGTTCCGCAAGAGCTCACACCTCCTAGAAACATAGAAACAGAGCGAGTCAGAAGGGGCCTCCCGGGCCATCTAGTCTGACCTCCGGCACCAGCCGGCTCTGCTCATGAGATGCCCACCATGTGGACATCCAGCCTATCCTTGAGCACTCACACCGATGGGGCCTCAACCACCTCCCGTGGAAGCCCGTTCCACACCCTCGGGGTCCTGACCGTCAGGAAGTGCTTCCTGGCACCCAAATTGAACCTTGGCTCCCTGAGCTTTGCTCCGTTGGGGCATGTCCTGCCTTCCTCTGCAGGGGAGAACAGGTCTCTCCCCACCTCCTCTGACACCCCCTCACATCCCTGCATGTCGGCAACATATCTTGATTCATTCAATGGAGGAATGGAATGGAATGCCTAGAATCTAGAAAGGCATCAGTCCACACTGCATCTCTCATGCCCCTTATCTATGGACTGACTCCATAAAGGAAGCCATAGCCTTCAGTTTTCAAGGACTGAACAAGGTTGCCATAGATCCATCATTCTGGAGAGCTTTCATTCAGAGTCACCATAAGGTGGAGATGACTTGATGACACCTGACAATAAAAACATCTACCTACCTACCTACCTACCTACCTAAGTACCTGTCTAAATGTTCCTGCTGGCACTCCTGTAACTAACATGAAAGCCAAGTAACACAGAAGTAGTTCTGCCCTAGCGTGTCAGTGCAGACACCTCCGTTTTGGAATCCAGTTCACTGGATTCCAGTTTGGAATCCAGTTTGGAATCCAGACAATGGCTTGGGATGTGTCGGTGGCTGACCCACCAATGAAAGATTGATACTGACCCATGAATGCCACCAAAAGAGGGAACATCTGCTGAGGCAGGGGATGGGGAAGCCTGGAGGTAGGAACCATTCCTGGCGGAAACACCAGAAGCCACTTCTTCACCAAAGTCCCATGTGAAGGAGCAGGTCTACGCCAACCTAGAATGGTGCTGTCCAGCTCCTCCTACCTTTCCCACGCACTCCCTCAAAGTCACCTCACTGCCTCCCTTCTGAGGCAGTGGCCCAACCTGGGAACACCTTCCTGCAAGAGGTACCTCTGGGGCCAGCCCTGATCTCTTTTCATTCCCATTAACCACCTTTTTACATTTGCATTGCCCAGACATTTTAAATGATTGCATTTTCAGTTGGTTGAATAGTTGCTATTCCTCTCAGTTTTATGCCTCACTGTTTAATGTTTTATGTGGTTTGCAATTGTATTGTAGATTTCATTTTTTTATGCGTTCTAGTTTTATGTATACCATAACTCAGTCTATTGAGTCAGTGGGGGACTGGAGGTGTGGACGACACATGTTCAAGAAGAAGATAACCCTGCCAAAGTGACTCACTAATTGGGCAGCACAAGAAGCTCACCCTTTCCTCTGCCCACAGGTGCCACCAGACTCACACGGCTGCCTCCGCATCCTCATGTGAGGAAACTGGGCAGCTGCATCCAGGGGCGTGCAGCTGTGGGAACTATTTCCTTTAAACCTGATGGGATTCTGCAGTGTTTCCTTCAGATAAATGGCAGTGGATTAATTATAGCGGATTTTTTCCTGGTTCCAGAAAGAATTTGCACAATTCTTTTGGGCTTTGCCATTGCAGTTTTTGGTTGTTGTTGTTTGAATCTTGAAATCTGGGCAATTGGAATAATTATTTTTTAATTTAACTTTATTTTCCCTGGTCTTTTGCAAGTTTGCAGGGGGGCAGATTCAACACTCCAATGTGTGTAATTCTGCCTTGTAAATTGCCTCATTTTGCCTTATCGATTTTAGCAGTTCATGGGAATGCCGGAGTTGGTAACATGCAAGGAAACTGACAAGATGAGACTTAGAGGTTATTTTGTGCACAATAGAGAAGGACTAGAGGAAAATAATGAATTGTTGACAAAATAACAATCAGTGACAGCTGATTGATGGTGGAATATATTCAGTGCATTTTCATAAAATGATTTGGTTTATTGATGCTTTATCTATTAAAAAATAACATGAAACGTCAATCCATTTTTTAAATACCTACCAACCTAATGCCTAATTTGGCATTAACACAGACAGCCATACTGTGGAAGTTTTTCAGAATGATTCATAACATCCTGGGCCTCAAAAGGGTCTTATTTTTAAATGGAGTTCTTGAAAAATGCCACATACATTGATTTGCTGGAATGGAATAACCACAGGCTCTGTAGCTCCAAGCGGGAGGAACCGGGGCACCCATTCATCACTGTGGGTGCTATTGGATTGGGGCTTGCAAATGGCACCTAACTGGCTTTGGTTACAATATCACACCCCTTTGGAGAGCTTCTGGTTTGTCAATGCCTTTATGTATTGATTACATTTTTTTTACTACTCAATAGCTGAAGCTCTCTGGGCAGCTCATAACAATGTAAGATGATTTGAAATATGAAATACAGTATAAATATTAAATAGTTACAAGCATAAAATAAACATGGTAACTAGAGTAAATTGTCACAGATAAAATAAAGGATTTTAAACAGGCTAAAATTCCTGGGAAAATAAGGCCTTCACCTGGCACTGCAAAGAGTGCAAAATACTCTCCCTGGAATCTTTAGGGGAGATTCCATATCTGGGGGCCCACCATGGAAAAGGCCCTGCTCCTACTAGCGAAGCACCTGGCTTCCCTTAGCAGGGGCTGCCTCAGAGGAATCGTTCAGGCTGAACTTAGGGTCTGGGCTGGTCTATATGGGAGGCTAGACTCCTTCAGGTCACCTGGCCCAAGCTGTTTAAGGCCTCGAATGGCACTAGGAAACAGGCCAGGAATAGACTGGCAGCCAGTGCCGATGGCAACACTCCTTCTTCAACAGGGCACACAGCCCCTGCAGAAGAAAGTGGAATGATTTCCCAGGTGTGGAATGGGAGTGACACTGTGTGTGTGTGTGTGTGTGTGTGTGTGTGAGAGAGAGAGAGAGAGAGAGAGAGAGAGATGGCCAAAGCTGACCACAAAGTTTGTGGTAGAAGCTGGGGTTGAACGTTTGGCCCACTGCACCTTGCCGTCGACTGACGGAGCCACAGAAAACCTTGACAAGGCAGCCTTTCCAACCTGATCCCCTCCAGATGTCCTGGGCCACCTCACCCATCATTCCCCAGTGGGATGATGGGTGGTGTGGTCCAGCACCTCCAGCAGGCCCAGGCTCCGGAAGGCTGCTTCAGAAACGCCCAGCGGCCAGGGTGCCTGCTGCAGCTCCGGAGAAAGGATGCACGGGATGGCGTGGGCCTCCCCCGCTGTTTCGTAGCAGATGTGATGGTGTCTTGGCCTGCCTCCAATACGTCATGCCCCTTAACCAGCCTCTCCAGAGGTCTCTTGGAATCTGTCTCTTTCAGCCTGCAGAGCAATATTCTCCCCTTGATTAACCGCAAGCCACTCAAGCCCGAGAGATTGTCCCAGGGGCCCTCATGCGAGCATTTCCAATCGACTTGTCTGCACGATGGGCAGGTGCGCAAAGGGCGATCGGATCCCTCCCTCTGCCTCTATGGAGAACGGGGGCTTTGTGCCCCTAAATCGAAAAAAATAAAATAAAATAAAATAGAAAACAAGGTCTTCTGCTTTCTTGCTGGGCTGAGCGTGCCTTCCTGCCGAGCTAGCTCATCCATCCATCGCCACGTTCCATTCCCTCTCTCGTGTCGATGCTCAGATTGCCAAAGACTCTGCTATCAAAGAAGTCTGGACACACGCCACCGAGCTCGCTCCCTTGGGCTTCCCGCTTTACTCCTGCCTTGCCTGTGAACAGTGTTTAGCTCACTCAGGCCGGGGCCCCAAACCTTTTGTTGGGAGCCCCGAATCTCTGGGATGTTCCCTGACCTTTCCAACTTGCTGCCCAAGGGTCCCTGCTGAAATAAAAGGATGGGGCCCTGAGGATTTCCATGGCTTTTGATCCCCCTGGATGAGCTAGGTATTAATTTATTTGGGTATTTTTACCCCGTCCAATACCCACCCAGTGGGTCTCTGGACGGCTTAGGATTCAAATGGTTTTGACCCAATGGTTCTTCCCCTCCTGCTGCCCCCCTGAATCAACCTGCCTGAGTTTCCCCCACCCTCTGAAATCAGTGGTGTTCCTCTCCCTTGTCCATGCAGCCCTCTTTACAAATACAAATACCCTTTGGAGTCCAGGGTCCTTTCAAGCCCTGCCAAGACTTCAAAGCACATGCGAATTAGTATATTCAAACTGTGATATTTTTGGTCATGAGGTCCAGAGCCCTGGATCTTTTTTTAGCAGCTAGCCCCTGCCCTGCACCTGTCTCCCCATCAGTGTTTAGACTGCAAGCTGCTTGGAGCAGGGATCTGAACTTTTGCATTCTGTAAATTGCCCTATGCATTGTATAATCTGACCTCACATATAGTTGCTGGCTGGTGGGTTTTCCCCAGAATCTTGGTGTGCCAGTTGCTATTGCTTCCTCCCACTGGATGACTGATTGCTGACTTTCATTCTAAGTAGTAGTAGCAATAAAAAAGAACATTTCTCTAGCTCTTTTAAACCAGGACGGAAGCAAAATGTATCGGCCATAAAGCATTCTGCCCAGTCATTTTGTGCACAATACATCTTTCACTTCTATTGTCTTTAGTCAATGAGTAAAGTCAGCAACTGGCCCAAAGTTATCCCATGAGGTCCATGGGCCGAATAGGGACAAGAATGTGTATTTTGCAGATCAAAATCCAGACCCTTATATAGATGCTTGCAGTTGGATTCCACTGGAAGGAAATCAGTTAAATTTAAATTGCAAGGAAGATTAGAAATCAGGCACAAGGTTTTCTTAATTATATACCTAATCACTGGGAAAAATAGAAATGCTGAGCTCATTTCCTCTCCTCTGTACACAAAATCATAATGAAATGTCTGCGACTCCACTTGTGCTGTGATTCACTAGGGAGCCTTCTTGGATTCCTCTGCTAAAAGAATAATAAAAAACAAAAATTGACCAGGTCTAATATCTCAGGAGTGTGATATGGCCTGGCTTCCCACACCTCTTCTTCTGCAAAAGAAAGCGAAGAAAAAAAATAGGAAAGGCTTTTGTCGCTTATCACTTCCCCCTGGATTGTTGGGTTTATATTGCAAAGATAAGAGCAACTCCCCCATCCCAAATCCACATTTATGGGTAAAACATGATGAAATGCCTAATCCGGTCTTCTTTGTGGGATGCTGGAATTAGGTTACTGCAAGAACGTAAAAGCTCCACAGAAAGCAGCTTGAATTGCAATCAGTGTCAACTCGCCTGAGATATAAATTATATGGAGCGGGATCTCGATTCAGTAATTTCTCCCTCTTCCTGGCCATTGCAGACTGGTCTCTCCCCCTCATTTGATAGGGGCTGAATGTAACACTTCACTGCCTACGGCATCTGGGGGACACACTGCAAACAATACTTCCCATGGCCTCTGCAGGACAACACAATCCATTCGGTCGTCCTGCTTTCCAAGGGAAACTCTCACAATGGAGGAAGCAAGGAAAAAAGAATGTGACAACAAAATGCCAACCCTACTTGGGTATAAACTACTCTCATCTCATCCCAATATTGTTTCCTCACCTGATTTTTTTAAAAAATCAATGTTTGTAGCAATGCATCCCGAAACCAGTATGTGAGATGCTCCAGTGCCAGCAGAACGGAACAGGAGAAATGTGATTCTGATATGATTTTACCCTGCTTTTGTAAGTGGAATAGTCAAGGCAGTGGACAAGTTTCGCAACTGCACATATAAAGCTTATTAAAACCAACAGCAAAGATGATTGATAGACAGATAGATAGATTGCATAATGGCGACAGAATCCAAGGTAAAATCAGTACCTGACAAAATAAATGATTCTGAACAGCGCTTCAAAAGGCAGGGAAAGACCGTCTTTCCTGGGAGCTGCATGATTCATGACTGCACAAAAAGGCCCCATCCACCTGTTCCGTTTGCCTGTCATACCTGTGATGGTTATGGGATATGATGCACCTGTGAGGTGGGTCTTTCTGAGCACACAACTTACATATGCATTTAAGAACATTGTGTTTCACTCAACAAACACCTTCTACTAAAACAACACTGAAGAACACAGTTAAAAACAGCAGCACCACAAAAACAAATTTAAATCAAGAAGAAAATTACCCTGTGGGGATGCTGGTTGTTTTGTGCTCACAGTTGGAGTTGGCCTTAATGGTCACACTGCAGAGTTTCAAAGTTACAGAGTGACATTTTTCATCCATTTCTTTGAGAGATGGAGCTGGGGGGCGGGATGCATCCTACTTTACAAAGGACACTCATCTATTTGAAGGTGTTTCGCACCTGCAAACACCTATCCAGTCCTGTTTAAACAGAATAAACCCTAAAAAGAAAAGAGGGCAGAGCAAGGCCTTGACATTGTCCATCAGCCATTACTAAATACCTGGACAGCAGCCCAACCAAGGTACACAGATCGCATGCTCACAGTCTTCTCCCCTAGGTTGAGAGACATTTCTACCAACTGTGACCGTAGAAAACCCACAAGCAGGGAATGAGTACAACAGCACCGCCTGCCCATGTCCCCCAGCAACTGGGACGTGGGCAGCTGGGGAACATAGGCACGCTGTCTCTGTTGCTGGAGGGAGCATGCAGCCACCAGGAGTAGCAACCATGGACAGCCTTCTCCATGATGTTGTCTAATCCCCTTTATCACCATCCAGACTGGCAGACATCACTGCCGTTGGTGGTACTAAATCCCAGGGTCCAACTCTGCGCTGTGCAAAGAAATCCTTCCTTGGATCTGTCCTGGCTCTCCCAGCCATCAGCTTCATGGGACGACCCCCTGGAGGTTAGGGAAAATTTGCCCACCCTTCTTGCTAAGCAGCAACAGGGCTGGTGCTTGCTGCAGCTTGCTCACCCACAATGCCTCTGTCAGAGCACTGCGTTAAAGTTTAAGATGCTCCTGGAAGTTCAGAACTGTCCTATGCTGGGCATTTATTTTTATTGATGTTTTTCATTAGAAATCACATCACATCCCCCACCCCCCTCCACCTGTACATTTTCCAGATCATCAGGGCATTTTTCAAATCATCAGTCTGTTTGTGATCTCTCCAGAAAGAAATAAATGCACATCATTTATTTTGAAATGTATACAGCTGGTTATGATCAGCCCTTGATTTAAAATAGACTGTAATCTTTTTCACGATCGCTACATTCCTCCATTTACAGGACCATTTTTGTGTTCTAAATCACAAGAATGTTTGTATCATTCTATCATTTGGCTAGACAAATCTTTTCTGCGATTAATGTAACTTGTACTAGACTAAGTCTAATATATCCCAAGAAAATATTGTTCTTAGGACACACCCTTGGTATAATCCAGCCTCCCCAACCTGACTCATTATTCAGGCTGTGCCAGAAAAATAATCTCAAAGAGCTTGTTGAGGTTCAACAGGTAGTGTAGTGCAGAAGCCAAAATACTTCCTTGTAGATATGCCAAGGCCTCCTGGCTTTAGTCTGTTGGGAAGAGCATCAGAAATACTGGCCCTGAAGCTGCCTTTTCCAGTCCTTCTGCCAATACACCTCATCTTGTTTATCTTCATTCCCAGCTTCATCCATCAGCAAAACAGTTTCGCTCATGCATTCAGTTAATTTGGCCCAGAATCAGCCCGCCTTTCCTCCTCCCCAACTCCCAGGCAAGTGCTTTTTCAGGAACCAGCAACTCACGAGTTTTTCCTTGCAGCACTCCTGTGCCAAAATACGTCAACTCCTCTGTTCCCATTAGCCACATTTGTGGTAGCTTTAACTCAGTGCATGGGCCCGTTTGGCTTGGCGCAGCTAAGAGCAGTTCTTCCCAGGTTGCCATGGTGGCTCCATGCTGAGGAATCCATTTGGTGCGGACAGTCTGTCAGGTTCCCTGGTTTGGGCTTCCTGGACTCCAATCTGCCCTGCAGTGTCAGGGCCTCTTCACTAAATGGCAAGAATGAATTACCAGGCATCGCAGGGAAGACTGAATTGCCCTGAACCCCAGCAGTTTTATTGAAAGATCCCCCAGACCCCCTGCAGTTATTCAAGGCAGCAAGCTACCAGGTACTGGTCTGCACCACCAACTACAAGCTCTTAGAACATACACAGAGTGTTTTACAGGTTCTGAGTCACATGGGCCCAGCAGTTGGGCAGTTGATGACAAAATAAGGGGAACACTGTCAGAAGAAAGTGCGGAGTGGGCTCAATACAATGGCATTTGATTGCAGGGTATTAACATAACGATCATGGGATTATTGCGAGTCTTGGCATGCAAATGAGGGTGATTGCAATGCTGTTAACCTGGCAGCCTGATCAGTTATTGATCAGCAAAACAGCAACCCTGACAGCTTCTTGGGGAAGCCATCAAGTCCCACTTGATGGTAACAGCAAATGCCAAACAGTTTCCTGGCTTGGAATTTTTGGGTGCTTCCTGAGAAAGGGGTGCAGGCATTTTATAACACAAAGGCACATAAGGAAGTCTGTTCTGCTGGGATTTAGCTGAATTTTCCCAACAGCAGCAGCCTGGATCCCAAGTCCCTGGCAAGCATGCCTAGCACTTGCGGGGCCCTTCCCAGGAATTAATCCCCGTGCACCGCGCAAGCAGCACCTTTCTGATGGCAGTGAGTGGGAAAGGCGGCTGCCCCCCCGAATGGCAGCCGGTGCACCTGCTCACAGCTCCCCTCTTTGGCATCCTGCCACCGTTCCGTTCCTGCAACTGAAAGTCCACATGCATTTGTGGGGCTGCCCTTGGCTTGGCTCACCCTACAGGCCTGGAGCGAGCCCAAGAGGAAGTCAGACGATGCTGGAGGGGTGGATCCTGAAAGGGTTTGTCTCGACCCAAGTTGGGTCCCTCAGTGGGCAGGTCTCGCTCAGGGAGCCTCGCACCTCCCCTCCCCTCCCCTCCCCTCCCCCCAGCTGCGACTGCCCCTCCACCGCTTTCTTATTGCCACTACCACCTGCTTGCCCGGCCAGGAGCAAGCGGGGCTCTGCCTCTCCTGCTCCTCCTCCTCACCACCCCCAGCGCCCATGTGTGGGCCAGAGCAAGAGGCTGGTTAACCAGCAGATTTCAGCAGGGGACTGGAGAAGCAAGTCCAGGGGGCGTTTGCAGTGGCCCCTGCTCTGGTGTGGCCCCTTGATCGATGCCTGGCTGTGCCTAGCCAAGGCACCAGTCTGGTCGTTAAGTACAGAACCTGGAATTAGCCAGTGACACCACTGAAGCAGACCGCATGCTGCCTCCAGGCTTGGCAAGACCTCGGGGCCCCTCCCTCGGGAAGTCAGCCTTCTCCCCATGTTCCTCTTTCGTATCACTGCCATGATCTGCTTTCTTAACAGGCTGATGGCCAGCAGGAGAGCTGGCAGTTTCCCTGTCCGGCTCCTCCTCTTCCTCCTCACCGCCTTCATTTCTGGCCAAAGGAAGTACTGTCTTTCTTGGCACTCTGCAGCTAGCAGGACAATGCCACTCCAAAACCCTTCTAGTAAGCAGAAGGATCAGCCTCTGCTCATGTCGAGAGTGCTGAACTCGAACTGGGGACTTCCCTTTCAGTAATGCCATGGGCTCCACCTTCAGGGTGGCTTCTATAGGTAAAGGATCAGCCAAGGACACCTGGGCAAGCCCTCCAAGAGGGCGGCTCATTCTCCTGATGCCTCGTGACAGGTTCAGGGACCCAGCAAGGCAACCCCCCCCCCCCCACTACCTGGACCCTTCCCATCTCTTCCAAAGCACGCCTGCTCTCATGGCCAGCCTGGGAAACTGCAGGCAGACACCTTGATGGAGTGCCAAAGGCCTCCGCTGGGATCTGAGTTCCCATCCCTCCCATTGCGGGGTCTTCAGCATCTTCTTCAGAATCTGATGGGGGGTGACTCTGGAAGGTCCACAAAGAGCAAGTGTCTGGCCCACAAGCTGCGGGAACAGCGGCAGGTGCCTGACCGTGCCTACTGTGGTTCCGGGATGCAACCAGGGACGATTTGCGTGCAGCGCTGGGCTGTGCCACCCCGCAGTGGCCTTCTTGCATTTATCTTTGAGTCTTTTCAAGTATGAGCGTGTCACTTTGGCAGCTGCATAGCTGGGCTGATTGAAAAGCAATTGGTCGCCAAGTCCCCCATTCGAGCTTTCACCGCTTTATCAAGTGATTGAAACAGAGAGAGAGAGAGAGAGAGAGAGAGAGAGAGAGAGAGAGAGAGAGAATGAATGATTGCAAGGGACTCAGGTCCTGCAATAGCAACAGGAAGATCATAAAAGTTATTTATATGTCACACCTTCGGCAGATGCGTTTATGCAGATCTGTTGATTCACCGCCTGAAAATATCTTGTTCAAATAAGAGGACAAGGAATCCGGGATTTACTTTGCCGTTTTTGCTCTCTCTCTCACACAGCTTTGCACATCATACCCACCCCAGATTAATCACTTGCTTACGGAATGAAACCAAGCTGGATTAAATCTACAGCACCCCCCACCCCAAACACACGTCCACTCGTAAGATCTTTTGCTTTCTTTTTGATGAAACAAGGTAGCCCATCGGTGTCTCCTCAGCTGCGTGGGATGCGCCGTGAAAGCCAAAGTAATTCCACTCTGCAAACGCTCAGAAAGAGCTTGATCATGACTATTGATGTTGTAGGGCCGAGCCTAGAAATAACTGTCTGTTCTCCCCCCACCCCCTCAAATGTATGCAGTTTTCCTCAAGCAATTATTTGCTCCATTGACAGAAATGCACATGATGGAGATTTCTTACATCTGGTGATAACAAACCTAATTTCAATTGATGTGATTGAATAATTGTGCATTGCTTTCTCAGGAACAAAGCTAAGCTTAATATTTATTATTGGTGGATAAACACAATAGACGGTCATATCAAGTGCTTTCAGAGCATCTGCAAGGTGGATTTGCTTTCTCGCTGGGTAAATATAGTGTGCCAACTCTATGAGATGCCATGCATAAGGGACGGCATATAAAAGTTTTAAATAAACAAACAAACACCCACCCAACTGGGATTAGCATGAAAGATGCAAACTCTCAGCTTCTCCATGGGCTTAAAGCTGGAATGGAACTGGAATGCCATATCTAGTCTAAGCAAAGGATTGTCACCTTAAGATTCAATAGATCTTGGTTAAATTGTATTAGGGAACAACTCCTTTTGTGTATTTTGGATGCCACAATGTCTCTTTAAATAAGGGCTTGTGTAAAT
Organism: Varanus komodoensis; assembly: GCF_004798865.1. Classification (NCBI taxonomy): domain Eukaryota; kingdom Metazoa; phylum Chordata; class Lepidosauria; order Squamata; family Varanidae; genus Varanus; species Varanus komodoensis. Next base: position 2,926,653 of record NW_025336169.1, on the reverse strand, counting down.
TGGCTAACAGCTGGTGGTATACTACCACCAATACTGCTTTAAATCAAATGTTTTGGCAATGTCCAGTAGCTGCCTTGTCATGGAACAGGTTATAAAATGGATAAACTTTGTACTGCAATGCTCTGTAATGTTTACTGATGCATGTGTTCATTTAATTTATCTGGCTGTTTCATGGAAGTTAATGAATGGACAACATGAGTGAAAGTTCCATGTTCTTTTGTCAGCTGAAAGACTAGCATGAAAACATTGGAAGGATAAATGCTCACTTCCCATGATGCAATGGACCTAATAAAGCTTCCAACATTTGAATGGATGGGTGTGCATGGATACATGATCGGACTAGTTGAAGCTTATGCTTAATTTATATATGCAAATCTATGTGTCTCTGTGTGTCTATACATAAAACCATTTTATGGCTTTGTTTTGTTGACACTTATAATCAGCACATTAAAAATAAAAAGCCAAAACCAGGCCAAGCTGAAAAGAGGCTCAGAGCAGTAACAAGAATATCAGAAGTGGAATCATGTACTGGAAAGCCATTTGTTAAACTCCTTCCATATTCTCTATACCAGAAATGTAGAACTTCAGGTTCTGGGACCAAAAATGGCCCACCTGGAGTTAGAAGAAGGCCATGCTCCTTCCCTGACACATCCCCCTTTCTCTGGCCACCAATCATTGGGGTTTTCTAGGTTTTGTGCATGTGTTTCCCTCATTCTCAAAGGTCAGAATGCCTCTCCTATGGCTTTGTTATGGGCAGGAAAGAGCTTTAAGCTAAAATAGGCCAGTCTTTTGACCATGGCCTTTTTACTGTTGGCCTCACTTGCCACTGGAAGGTAGCTTCCAAGAGCATCTCCAAAAAAACCTCAGACTGAGAGTCAATCCCACTACTGCACACTGCCTGAAATAAGACGTATGGGTTCTCCTTTCAGTTGACATTATAGTATATCCACATCAAAATAGTATCAACACATGAGAACATATCATTAATTCCAAAAGCATAGTACCTTTAATCAGAGATAGAGATGGCTTCCAAAAAGGAAGGAAACCCCTCCACACATTTTCATATGGTTTAAAGTCTCTCTCTCTCTGCGTGTTTAAAGGACCTCACTTCCTTAAGGACACCATATTTGTAAAGTTGGATGTGTATAGACATAGAGGAAAGGGGGTAGTTGATTTCAGAAAAACGTATCAGGCAGAAAGAGTCAAGGGTGAGTGGCAAGAGCCAAAAGCCAGTTCATCCCAGGAATTGATTGCTGCACCTAAGATCATCAAGGCCCTTGGACGTACATTTCAGCCAATGCCCATGGACAGCAGGACAGACGGCCCCCTAGGCCCAGGGCTCTGCCCTCGGGAGCTGCCCCCTTAATCCTGCCCCTGATCAGCCCTCAACTGTGAGTACAGTTCATACTGCAAAGCCAAGGAATGCCAGGACAACCCAACCAACGCTCTCCCTTTGCTTGGTCTCTGCAAACACAAAGGCTTGCAGCCTTGGAGAGTTCATGAAGCAAATCCCCATGGAGGCAGCCACCACTGAAATTTATCCGTGGATTATACCTGAAAACAGAGGAGTACCAGAGAGATGGAAACTGTTCAAAGTCTCGCATCGCTGCAGTCCTTAACTGTAATGTCTCATCTAAAATTGAATTGCTTTTCCACTTTAAGCTTCCAATAGGTAGGATTTTTGTTCCACAGAGGTACCAAAGGATGGACTGGTTGCTTGGGATGGACAGGTCCCTTTTTCTCATTTTCCCAGCATTATGTTCCGTTCATCTCAGACTCCATTTCTCCAGCCTTAAGCATGGTTTACCGCAACACTGAGATAGGGCTTTTTTTTTAAAGTAAAAATGCACATGAAAACTAATAAGCATCTTTTTCTTTGCACACATGTCTCCTGATGCATGCGCTTTGTATGATTCCCCCCCCCCCCCAGTAAGCCCCTGTTTTGGTTGGCTGGTTGGTTGGCTGGTTGGGCAAGCAATTATCCTAATACAATGCATGATTTCCCCCAACAGATTCATTTGGGTCTGCACTGTTTTTATTGCTGACCCTTGTGGTAAACATTTGGAGAAGTGCGCATTTTGAACCCTGTTTCCATTTGCATTGTGGCAAACGGAAGTAGAATCTCAAACTGAGCACATTTCCTTCCCTATCACAAGTCTCAGTATTTTGCAGCGGGAGACATTTGTGTCCAGGAATGGATTTCAGCTTTTACCAGACATTCAGGGTGTCACTCTGGGTGACTTTGATCTCTGTGAGCGGCATGTGACTTCTGCCTTCAGGGGCAAGTGGGTCAGAAGCAATAACAGGGAACAGGGCATGGCCGGCCCCCGGTAGCCATCAATAGCACAAAGGACGTTGCTTCAGTGCTGCGTGGAGCTGTGCCCTGGGCCAGTGGTTGCTGCCATCAGGTCAGGCCCTCGTGAGAGAGCTCCCCACTTAGCAGAATCACCAGGGAAAGTGGGCAAACCGGGTCGGCTGATCTCTTTTTGAGCAAGCAAAGCAAGAGACCTGACTTGCTGGCAAGACGTGTGCAAAGGCCCAAGGAGTCCTGGCAGATCACGAGGTAAAGAGGAGCCAACAGTGTGACGCAGCAGCTAAGAAAGTGAATGCAGTCCTAGCCTCTGGTATCCAGAGAACTAGCATGGCATAGTGGCCAGAGGGTTGGACTGGCACTTTGGGGATCCAGGTTCTAGTCTCTGCTCAGCCATGAAGCTCATTGGAGACACATTGGAGTCCTTGCAGGAATGAATGAATGAATGAATACATGCATTACTATTTATAGTATGTATAGGATGGGAAACAACTTGTTCTGCTGGTTCTGCATCACTCACAGGCCGCATCTGGAGTACTGCAGATCCAGAGAAGAGGAACCAGGGTGGTGAGGTGGGGTCTGGAAACCAAGTCCCAGGAAGAACAGTTGAAAGAGCTGGGCATGGTTTAAGGAGGAGAGGAGAGGAGAGGAAAATGCTTTTCAGATACCTGAAATACATAATTGTTCTCTTGTCCTTCACAAAGCAGGACCAGGTTCTATTCTATTTAGCACACATTCCCATCTAAGGAGTGGTCCCCATAAGGCCCTTAAGTCCAATGTTGAACTAGACTAAAGTGTATTTAGTTACTGGATCCGTTTGAAAGTCACCCATTAGCATCGTGCTCTCTGGGCGGCTGTTGCAGTAAAGATACCAATATTAACATTATGTGAAATAATTCAATTAAAATATCTTAATAAATAAAACAAGATACAATCACAATATGCATAGTCAAAATTAAAATGAATATACTAAAACCAGTGCAATTAGTATAGATGGTCTAAGTGATGCCATAGATGTGGTGAAAAAGAACAAAAATTGTTAGGTGCGTGCAGCTCAACAAGGTAGGTGCCTGATGGATCTTTGGTGGGAAAGCGTTCCATAATGGGGTGCCACCACAGAAAAGGCCTTCCTAAAGTAGAAAAGGAAAAGAAATGTGGAATTGCACCACCTACCCCCAGTCTGGAGCAGGAGGGGGGGGGTGGCTTCCAAGGAAGATGATGCTGGCTGTGATCCCTTGTATTTCTCTCTCTCTCTCTCTCTCTCTCTCTCTCTCTCTCTCTCTCTCTCTCTCTCTCTCTCTCTCTCTCTGTCTCTCTCTCTCTCTCACACACACACACACACACACACACACACACACACACAAATAAACAGTAGCTGGCAAAGATGACTTCATCAGGTTTGCAGGTAGTTACACAAAGTGCCGGCAGCAACACAGGACTGCTCTGTTCAATTACTTTCGTCTGTGGGTAAACAGCCCTGGTGTAATGGGCTGATTAATCTTCTTATCACACAAAACCCATAAGTGTAATTACATCAGAGACTACGGATCCCTGAGCATGATATCAATCAAGCAATCGCAGATTCCTGCCTGCCCCAGGCACTTGGCTTAGGTGCAATAAATAAAAATGCAGCTCTCACTTTTCATCTGCATCTTGGAACAAAAAATGAACAAGGGAGGAAGCACCGGGCCTGATCAACGTCTTTTTTGGAGCATCAATTTAGGGGGGGGTCGCAAGCTGTGCTGGCTTTCTCATGACGTGCCTGGCCATTCCACAACCTGGCACAGTCCACCAAGGCTTTTCAGTTCAGTGGAATCTGCCCTTCTTTTGCATCTCAGACTGCAGACAGAATGCCTGCCTGAAAGAGCTCACGTCTGGGGGTCTCTGGAGGATGGGCTTTGCACCAATGACAGCAACCGCATGCGGCTGGCACCGCGTGGTGCACTGGCGATTAAAAGTGATCTAGAGAAGGTCCCAAAGCAGAAACACCTCCTTGACCAACAACAGTAAAATGTCCAAAACTGAATGCAGGCTCTCACCAAAGCCACATACAGATGTGATCACGGAAATGTCCCTGGTCTTGGACAGCTTTCTTGGTGTCCAACCAATGTGGCCTCCCCCACCCCAATTTTTTAAATAACATTTTCCTACAGGCACCTAGGATGGAAGTGAAATAGGTCTCTCTTGGTGCTGAAAACTATGAGTTCAATCCAATTCTTGGGTGTGCCCAGGCTCAGAATCCATTCTGCCTTTGGGTGGGTTATTTCTCCTCTGCCACACCTACCATGGTGGCTGTGGACAGCTTTTCAAATTGCCAAATGTTCTCAGGGCTCCCAAAAGATCCTTACCCTGCCCTAGAAATCACACAAAGAGCACTCATATAAGGAGAAAAACCCTAACTCTTAAACACCTGCCCTCAGCAATGCAATCCTAAGCCCGTTACTGAGAAATTTAGCCATGCTGGCTTTTATATGACTGTTTTCAGCACCATTGTGGCCCGACCGTGGCATTTCATGCCAGAGGAACAAAACAAAAAGGGGCCCTCACCCATCCCATGGTTCAGAGCTGACTGGGCTGTCCATTCAGTGTCTTCAACACTGGCAATGACACACCATCTTGTCTGCCAGGGCAAGCTAACTTGGGAGCCCTGGACTCCCTCTTCAAACAGTTTGCTGCCGTCTCCACCTCAGAGTAGGGCTGTCCTTCCTTCACACTCACACCTGGCTAGTAGGTCTCTTGTTTGAGAAAGACTGCATGAGCAAGGAACTTATTGCTGCTTGGAGCAGGGGGGTCTTGCGAGCTCCATTCTTCTTATGGAATTGACATTCACAATCTGTTTGTGTCCTCTGCCTTATTTAAACACATAGGATCTCTTTTCATTTGAGTAGAACTCTGGGCACATGGAAATGCCCTCTGGGCTTTATGTTCAGGTCACCACTTTGTCCTACAACCCATGAAACATAGAAACAGAGTGAGTCAGAAGGGGTCTCCCGGGCCATCTAGTCTGACCCCCAGCTCCAACTGGCTCCGCTCATGACATGCCTACCATGCGCATGCCCAGACTAATGAAGGTAACTCAAATTGCCCATTCTAATGCCTTGGTGGGAAATCTAGAGTGATATTCTTAAGTGTCTTCACCTGAAGAACTGGCAGTTTCTACCTGCTTGTCCCATGGAAACCCAAGCCCTTGGTAAAGCTGAAGCAACCATTCTAAATTCAACAAATAATCCAGGAGTTCAAAGGAAAACTTCTATTCATTCCAGAAGCTGAGCTACATATTTCTTTATTCTCTCTTTTGTGCTCTTTGCCTGAACTGGTCTGGAGTTCATAAGAACATAAGAAAAGGTCTGCTGGATCAGGCCCAGGGCCCAATGAGTCCAACATTATGTTCACACAGAGGCCAAACAGCTGCTCATGGGAAACCCAAAAGGATGACTTTGATAAAACAGCCCAACTTCCCCCAGCAACTGGTGTTTGTGAACATACTTCTGCCACTGGAGGCAGCATACGGTAATGAGGATTAGTAGCCCTAGACTAGTGGTGGTGAACCTATGGCACGTGTGCCGCAGTGGGGCACGCAGAGCCCTCTCTGCCAGCACGCGAGCCAAGTCGCCCCAGCATCACCCCAGCAGCCAAGCATCAGATAACAGCGCACATAGGGGCCATGTGCATGCTCGGAAAGGAGTAGCGGCGCCAGTCGATGATGTCACGAGCCGCAACTCAGTAGCCGCAACTCGTCTGGGCTTTTGCATGGCTGGTCAGTGCACTGCCAAGAATATATATATATTTGCTTGGACTGGCTGTGAGTTGTTTTTTCTAAACGAAAACCTCAGTATTCAGGTTTTATTGCAGTGTTGGCACCGTGTGATAAATAAGTGGGTTTTGGGTTGCCGTTTGGGCACTTGGTCTCTAAAGGTTCGCCATCACTGCCCTAGACAGTCCAAATGGGTGGCCATCCCTACATCTCATGGCAGTGAACTTCATGGTTTAACTCTGTGCTCTACGAAGAAGTCTTTCCTTTCATCTGCCTGGATTCTCCCGCTAACTCACCACATGGGGTGGCCCTGCTAGATTGTAGTATTATTGGTGGAGTGGGAGAAGAATGCCTCCCTTGCCACTTTCTCCACACCAGGCATGGTTCTGTACACTGCCATGACGTCTCTGCTGACTTGCCTTTTTCTAGACTAAACAGTAATCATTCCGCATAAGGATTGTGCAAACTCCTGGATCATTTTTGTTGCCTGTCTCTGCACTTTTCCCGGCTCTCTAATGTGCAGAACTGTACGCAAGATTCCACATGCAGCCACATCAAAGATGGGCTCCACTTCTGTGCAGACGCAGGACCCCATGTGCAGAGTCCATCTGCACTGATCCAAAATGTTCGGAATGCTCACTTGGCAGTTGGCTTGACCCAGCAATGCACCCCTCGGTGCTCCCTCTGGGGCTGAACAGGCACTTCCAAGCCCAAGGTGTTTGTCCTTTGCTGATGCCACTGTGCTGTCTTGCATACCCAGACAGAGCTTCGTCCCCTGCAAAACACACATCTTTGCATCCTTCAGCTAGGGGTGCGAACCTTAGGTCCATGAGCTGAATTCAGCTCTCCTGGGATCTGAATGCAGTCCTTCCAGATGGCCATGCCCTCTTTCCCCACAACCAGCAATCACACACTATTGCTTTCGTGAAATTATTTCCAAAACACACAGCATATGAGCCTCACTATTCTCAGCACTAGCCAGATATCACCTGGCATCCTGCCTCCAGTTATGGGCACCTAGGTTTAAAAAAGAGGCAGACAAGCTGGAAAGGGCTCAGAGGAGGGCAGCCAGGATGATTCAGGGGCTGGAGGCCAAGCCCCGTGAGGAGAGCTGGAAAGAAGTGGGCATGTTTAGCCTCGAGAAGAGAAGGCTGAGGGGAGATAGGATAGCACTGTACAAGTCCCTGGAAGGCTGCCACAAAGAGGAAGGACAAGAACCCTTTGCATTCATTCCAGAGTTCAGGACATGGAAGAACGAACTTAAGTTAAAAGACTAGACACTGGGAAGAACTTCCTCACTCAGTGTAGCAATGGAACCTACTACCTGTGGAAGTTGTGGGCTCTCTTTTGCCAGAGAAATCCAAAAGGCACCTGGACAGTCAGCCTGAATGGGATGGTATAACTTCGCATCCTGCAAAAGCAGGGGGTTAGACCTGATGGTCTTCTGGCCCCCTCCAATCTACTTGTCTGTAGTTCTATGATTCTATGAATTTCCCACTCGGACCCTAAAATGTTCCTCTTAGGGCTTAGATGGAGCATTTCTAAAGAAGGCATTTATCATGTTCTCATGCTACATGGTAGCTTGCAGTTGCTTTACATGGTGAACCTTTTCGCCAGGGTCTTTCCTGTTTCACCATCATCGTCGTCTTCTTCCTCTGGCAAGAAAAGTCTAGTATTATCTCGAGTAGTAGCATAAACCCCTGGTGTATTTGTGCAGTTTTACCATACCATAGCGTCATCTAGTGGCTGTGTATTGGAATATATAAGAACACCCCCGGGAAAGAAAACCCTGGTGGGCGGCGGGGGGGTGGGGTGGGGAAGAGACATATCAAGGAGTCAGTCTCAAGCACACAAAGGATCTAGAAAAATCTAGATTCTAGAGTATTTTTCTAGAAGAATCTAGAAAAGCTCTTAGAGGTTTGCCTGGTTGGTACTATGGCCCTGTCTTTTCCGCTGCCCACCATTGGTGTGCGACACTTGAGTAGTTCTTTCTCTCTTTTTTAAAGAAATCCAAGTGCAGGTAGAGGGAAGGGGAATTAAAATAGTGCTAAGCAACCAATGATAGCACAACATACAAAAAAGAAACTAAGCTACCAGGGCACATTCCTCTGGCTTCTTGACATTTTCTGGGAGGCCATAGGATCCTTTGGTCTCCACATTTGAGTGTCCACCTCAGTCCTTCCCAGCCAGCGCAGAATGAACTGCACCTGCAGGCAAATTTGGCTCTCATGCTGAAAGGTTTCAGCTCTGCTAGTTCAGTCTGCCAGTTTCAGTCGGTGGTGAGAAGCAAAGGGGACTACACCTTTGACTGGGAATTAATTTATACGATTTGTGTTGAATGCCATATGGGTGGATATTTGCAGCTACCCTGTTTTCTTATATTTCCACAGGGTGCAATCCAATTGTCCCCTGGCAATGTAAACCTCCGAACACAGAGACTTACATGCATCCTGCCCCCAGAATCAAGTGTGCCAAATCTCCTCCTTTGCCATGCCTCATATTGGGCATTTTCTCTACACAACCAGTTTTGGCTGTCAAATTTTAGGACCAATGGGGGTGAAAGGAGACTGGGCCACTGATAGAGCTTCTCCCCGGCACCCCAGGCATGCCCCTTCCCCCTGCAAGACCCACTTGCAACTTCAGGGGGGCAACAAACATGGTTCTTTCTGCACTGGCTGCAAAAAGGGTGGGGGCTCAGTCTTTGAAGTCCCAGTCCTGAAGTGGCAGGAGCTTGAACGCCAAAGAATCCTTTGGCCTCTCAGATGATGCTGGGATTGTCATAGGATTGTGCCTGTAATTTTCTATTTGGGTAAGTTGTGCAATTTGTTTGTTTACACTATTTTAATTTCCTCCCTTTGATTTCTGAAGAAAAGAAAGAAAACAAATTTCTCTAACTTACACTGGAAGAGAGAAGCCAAGGCAGGGTGAACTCAGGGGACCATGGAGGGAATCCATGGTTCCTTCCTAAAACGAAATAAAGAAAATAAACGTTGTAAGTCCCATTTATCCACGCCAGTAACATTGGTGGGGATTTGATTCTGCTATTATATTCTGCTCACAATCTACTTCTAAGCTTCTTTCTCCTTCTAGGATCAATTAAGTTCTAACAAGCACCTTTTTATCGCTTTGCTTTTGAAAAGCTTCCGTTGTTTCCAAGCGAGACTGTCTTGCAGAAGAAGGCGGTGACGGCCCCTCTTGTGCAGCTGTGATACCAAGGAATTGTGGAACTTCAAAAGCACCCTGATGGGGATTATTGCATTGAAGGCTTGCAGCAAAGAGGAGATAATCAGAAGGAAAGAATGGGCGGGTTGGGGAGGGGGCCAGGGAGGGAAGGGAGAGGCCAGGAAGGTTATTTTGCAATTAAAAACAAAAAGGCTAAATTAAGGAGCATGTTTTGTTGCTGAATCTGGGAAGGGCATAATAGTTCTGCTGGATCAGAGTGAGGGTCCATCTAGACGAGGGTCCATTCTGTTGTTCCAGTGGCCAAGCAGATGCCCAAAGGAAATCAACAAGCAGGACAACCAACTGCTCCTTCCCATCCACGTTGCCCAGAACGGGTGTCCATGGGCACATTGCTTTTGAGACTAAAGGTTGCATAGAACCACCAGGGTTTCTCACATTATGGGAAGGCAAGACTCACTAGCAAAGACAATTGGGTCAAGGAAGCTTGAAGGCAGAAGAGGAGGAAGGCCCAAGAAGAGATGGAAAGAGTCCGTCAAGGAGCCCTGGAATTTAGAACACCTAAGCAGGGCTGCCATGGGGCATCTTGGAGGGCTTTCCTTCACATGGTCATCCTGAGTTGGAGATGACTTGATGTCACATAACAAATAACAAAGCCACCTGGAGTAGTAGCCACGGATAGTCGTCTTCTCCACAAAGTGTTCCAATCCTTTTCTAAAAGCCCTCCAAGTTCCACACCTTGTGGAAGGGAATTGCTGCATGTATTCAGAGAAGGCTCACGTAATTCATGGCCAAAGGATGCACACAAGATGCTAATGGGCAGCTTTGAAACAAATCTAATAAATACATAAATGAAGCATGGCCATTTCCTTAAATGGATTTGATTGACTCATGGGGAAAGGTCACTTGCCAGCAGCTCTTATCATAACAATAGCTGCAGACCTCTGGGTCGAAAAATGGGAGACACTAAAGGCGGGTTCATGGCATGGTCCAAGAACGGAAGGAGGAGCGGGCAGTAATGGCTATCTGAATGGAAAGTCTTGGGCCCCCAGATTTAACATGAGGTGGTGCAGCTCTTGCCTTGCAGGAGTTTCTCTGCATTTGCTTATCTCACCCGTTCATCAAGAAAGAAACATACTGCAAAGATGCCACGACTCCCGTGCTCTCCCAGTAGAAGCAAACGCTGCCCCAGAACTTTTCGTGGTTTGAAAGGAGGCATAAAATGGGGAAGAGTGCTTTAGTGGAGACCCCCCCCCATCCTCTAATTTGTCTGCCATCACTGCATGGCAAAGATGTCTGTGCAAACTAGCTTGAACACGAATGACCATTTCTAGGTTCTTTTCCAGGTTTCACCTACAAAACAGGCCTCAGCTTGGGAGAAAGACTGATGGAACTGGCAGGATGACAAGATTCCATATGACTATGACCTTCCTCAGGGTCCATTTGCCAAGGAGCAAGAAAGCAAGCGTGACCTGTGAAGAGGATAAGGAGCGATTATGGCTGGTGACCACAGTGGGGAGAGCTGAGGCCTACTGATGAAGGGGACCCAGGGAGGCTGCGTTGCTCAACAGCCCTCCAAAGTCTGCAGTCAGCCCTGCAAAAACCCAGGAGAACTAAGGCATTTGCTCTGGGAACATTTGGGTAACATGAGCTTAATAAGGAGGGTCATAAGATGTCCAACCTGTTGCTTTTGGACCAACCTGGGAAACTTTAGTTTCTATGGCTTTGCGACTGTCATCCCAAATAGCCTATTTTCTATTTCAAGAGCTCCTTGGGAGCGGGAATGAAGTCCCCCATGGTTTTGTGCTCTGCATTTTCACAAAGCTGGCAATTTTAGAATTATATAACTATACCAATCCAATATTGTGTGGAGAAACCTGGGGCAGAAGGCTCCCTCCAGCTTGTGGTACAGACGGGAGTGTTCATGGCTTTTTGCATTACACAAGTGGAATTCTTCAGAGCTGGACATATGGGGGAAGGATGCAATTTTCATTTTTATGCTTGAACAAGGCAATGAAAGCATGGCCTCTAATGAAATACCTCTGGCAATGGGAACCCCAGTCCCTCCCAGGCCAGTCCCTTTCACTGTCAAGCTTTAATCTAGGTAGGAGCACCAAAAAGATCTGGAATAACACAAAGTTTGGAGACTAAGGTACGGCAGATGTCAATATTTTCCCTAGGGACGGAGAGCTTTGTTTGGCGTGTATTTTAATACAAAACCTTGTAATGTTCACTTCTCAAACCAATTTGCCAACTGAAATGCAGCCATTCATCAGCACTCACACATTTCTGAATTCTGCAATGCAATTTCCTGATTAAAAGAAATGCATTAAGAAGTAAGTATATTACGATAAAATGAGCACAAACATGTGTATATTAGGAGATATGCACATGGAAACAAATTGCAAGCAGATGTGGAAACAGGAGGGGATGACTATAAGGTTGGAAAAATGAAAAACTGAGGAACTGAAATGGATCAACATGTCCACCCTTTCTAATCCCCCTATTTTGCGTCTGCCACAGTCCAAATATCATAAGCCACACTGGGAATCTCTTTTAGGGTGGATATAAGGAAAGGTGAATAAAGGCACAACTCTAGGGCCTCCCTGCCTCCGTTGCCAGCCCTGCTGGGGAGGTGGGGCATGTAAAAATCATGCTGATTGTCCCCCTCCCCCAAGGACACAGCTGGGTCTTGGTGGGCAGAAGGGGGGGAATACCAGGAAAAGGAGGAGAGGTGCTCAAGAACTTCTACCACTTCCTATTGGCATCCTAACCTCCTCCCCCTCCCCTCCCCTCCCCTCCCCTCAAAAAATCACATGAGGTGGGGCATCAGTAGAGATCACTCCAGGCACCGGAGTTTGGAGCTTCCACACATACAGGGTGTGGAACATGGGATCATCTCCCAACAGTGTGATCATACATGTGAGGACCCAGCAGTAAATCCTACTGAGTTTGACAGAATTATTTGTAGTGGTAAATCTGAGTGTTTATCAGAGCAGCCCCAATTAGCCATGAGCCCATGGACCATCCCAAAATCCCCATGTGAGCCCCTGCAGCTTTCGTGTCCACCAGGAGTAGGTTTTGGGAAAAGTGAAAGGTGCTAATTGCTCCTTCAAGAATGAGTGAGCCAAAATTACCTTAGGGAGCACCTGTACCTGTATGTACCGACCTGGTCTTTGAGGTCTATGCAGCGGGCCCTCCTGTGTGAGCCATCCCTCTAGGAGCTGAGAGGGAGGGCCACTGGGGGAGGGCCTTTTCTGCAGCTGCTCCCCAAATCTGGAATGCTCTGCCCAAGGAGATCCACCTGGCACCTTCCTTACTTTCACTTCCGTGTCAGTCAAAAGCCTTCCTTTAAAAAAACACAAAACATTATAGTATCTAATTGCCACAGACCTTTGTTTGGCATGTTTTGTTGTATTGTATTGTTGTTTTTAATGTGCTATGGTTTTTATTATGTTTTTATTGTGTTTTTATCTCAGGTTGTGAGCTGCCCAGAGGTGCTGTGGCACAATTGGGTGGCATACACATGTTTCAAATAATTAAATAACATGGTTTGTCTAACAATATATTGCTGCTGGGGAAAAACAGAAGAAGAACTGAGGCCTGAGGAGGAGGGTGGGTGACGTTAAAAAGTGCTGGTGTCACATACCTGCGGGTTCTGCCTCTGCCACTCATGCTGCAGGGTGCCCTCTTTCCTACCTGGGAGTAAGCAGCAATGGCCTTAACCTGCCTGGCTTCTGCATGGAGACAGAAGAGCTTAACCTAATCAAGTCTTCCATGATTTACAGAGGCAATATCTGAAGCCAATTGTTTGGAGAGAGAGAGAGAATTGGCTGCCACCTCACTGTGATCGTGCCCAGATTGGGTCTGGGGGGACAGATTTCACTGAAGGTGACAGGGGACAGGAAGAGACACGACAACGCAGGCAGGGCCATAGACCAAAAACACAAGACCTGCCCTCAAAGTCCAGGTGGCCTTGGGCATGCCTGCTGGGTGGGATGCCTGTTGGGCTTGGACCTTGAGCTTTAGGCCCCACCCTATGGCTGCCAGATGCTCTCCCGATGGCCACAGATAGGCTGGGATCCCAGGTCCGACCTCAGAAACATGCTCTGAGCTTGTAGCAGAGACTCCGTTCTTGGAGCATCCACACAGCCAGTGTGGCTCTTTTTGGATCCGCTGAGGGTCCAAGGTGGTGAGTGCAGCTTTGGACCTGGGATGGGGGCATTCTGGAGGGAGGGGTGGGAGGAGAGAGAGGGTGCCTCAGCCACCCCTCACCAGCAGGGAGGGCAGCCACAGGGCTGGAAAAGTGGAAGGACACCCCTTGCCTCCATGCTCCCCCTGTTCTCCCATAACCCTCACACTTGACGGGGAGCGTATTTTTAATTATTGCTTTAATCAAGTTTTATTTATGGCTGAATGCTGCTTTGAGCAACAGTTTTCTTGCTCGCAAGGAAGGGAGCAGATCAAATTGATGAAATGCTGCCATGTGGAGGGTTTTGGCGGGGGATTCCCCCCACCAAGCAACCACCTGACCCTCCCACCAGGTCAGTTTGCAAGTAATGTCCAAGTCTAAGAAAAAGAAGAACCTTTTTCGATGGCTCTGAGAAACCCACAAGTTGGACAAGTATTGCACCTTCCCATATTTGGCCTTGAAAGACCTCATTGGCTTCCATCGGGGTATATGTGCTCAGACAAGTAGGTGCAGCTATGCGATATGGAAGCTTTGCATATCAGCACCAAGGCAAAACGCTCTTTCACTGGGGAGAGGGGCACTGATCTGGCTGAAATCACATCACATTTCTATACCACTAGCAGTCAAAGCTCTCTGGGCAGTTAACAACATTCAAGTCGCCCACCCAGATTTCAACCAGGCACAGCCCTGCTTAGCTTTCAAGACTGGGCAAGTTCAGGCACTTCAGGTGATATAGAAGTTTGCCTGCCCGTCTCCATCCAGCACAGAGGCAGCAGTGACTGACCGAAGGGTTGCCTTCACTCGGTTTCTCCTTTTCTCCTTGACAAGAAAGGCAGATTTCTCCTTGCCGGACAGCGATTATTGTCAGACCCTTTAATCTGTGGCTGCAGAGCTGCTTTGGCTGGGAGCTTCCTTGCAGCTGAGAGTGCCACAACCTTTCAGATCCACATGGCAGCCTCTGGGAAACAAAAGTCGCTTGGTACAGACAACGTGCATGCAGGGGCTGTGACAGAGAGGCAGGGGGCACCGCTGTCTCTGCAGGGAGGAGATAAAAATGGACTTCCCGTCCCTCCCATTTTGAGGAGAGACAGAGAGAACTGGGCATGTTCAGCCTTGAGAAAAGACTGGGGGGGCGGGTCATGATTTCGCTTGGTAAGTACTTCCAAGGCTGTCACAAAGAGGAAGGTCAAGATCGCTTCTCACTGGTAGCAGAGTGCAGGAGACAGAATAATCAATTCCAGTTCCAACAACCCAGATTCAGCCTGGACATCAGGAAAAGCTTCCTCACTGCCAGAGCAATGAGACAGTGGAATCAGCTGCCTAGAGAGGTGGTGGGCTCTCCCACCCTGGAGACATTCAGGAAGAAACTGGACAGCCATCTGAGTGGGAAGGTGTAAATTGGTGTCCAGCAGAGTTTGGACCCAATGGCCTTCATGGCCCCTTCCAACTCGACTTCTATGATTCTGTGATCCAGGCTGTTCACAGACATTCATAAGCTCAAGGACTGACAGATTCACCATTTTCACTCCATTTCTTATTCTCCAAGCATCAAGGTGCCATCCAGTATAGCTAACCAAAACGCTCTGAACTTGGGCACCCAATGGAGGGTTGCAGGAACAGAATGCTGGAATTAGCTCTTTACATCCTTCGCCCTCCGAGACATTAAGCTGGCTGGTTTGGCTGTCTGGATGTTTCCCCCCCTACCTGTGGAGGAGGAGAGGCTGGGGGACTGCTGTGAGTCTTTAGAAGATGGCGTGGTTTGCTCTTGTCCTTCCTTCCCCAACCAGCCATTTTGCGCTGGCTCCAAAGATGGTGCTCCCTCTTCAGAGCCCAGGCAAAGCAGAAAGAGCGGCACTGGTGGAGAGAAGGCCTTCTGGGGTTGCAGCAGGGCTGTCTTAATGTGTGGACCTGATGGGCACTTGCCCGTGAGCCCCACACTAATCTGTGTATGTTAACCCTTCAATGCACCTTGTATCATATATGATACATACCGATCAAAGGCGTATAGTTACTTCACTAATTGCTAATTTAAGTTCTTTTCTGCTTTGTATTGTTCCTGATACACACCGGCACTGTGAGTAGTTGTCGTAGGGGCCCCAGGACACTGCTTTGCCCAGGGCCCATAATGCTGTTAAGACGGCCCTGGGTTGCAGTGGGATGATGTGACTCTCAGCTGCCTGGGGAGTTGCTGCAAGGACTGTGACGGGACTTACTCTCCCCTTCCAGACAACGTTGGAGGACCATAGGTCTGCACCCTCCGGTGGTTTTGTATCGGTCCGTGACTTGTTAAAGAGGAAGATTTGCATGCAATTTCTCCTAGCATGTGCATTCCCCTAATAGATGCATTTTGTACAAGCCATTCTCCCCCTTTGCACATTCTTTATGTCAATACATGCCTTTTTGTAGACTTTTTCTAGCTCAGTTGCAGATCTGTATTGGACAATTTGGGAAAGTGCTGATATCGAAGTATAACTATATTTGACTCTGAGTCTTGGTTTGGGAAATATGAATTCGCAACATTCATACTAAAACGAAAACCAGTGATTCTCATCCTCAGCCTCGCTGTGCTGTCTCGGGGTTCGGTAAGGGATCCGTTAGGTTTTTAGATGAAGAATAGGGAACGAAGAATGGAAAGCAATAAGAGTGCTTCCAGGACTATTAAAGCTTGCCTAAGAAAGGCATTTTTGCTGAAGATGTCTATACACATCTCACAATCTTCGCTGCTCAGCGAGCTTTTGCAGTACTCAAAATAAAGCAAGCCATGTTCATGCGTAAGAAAAATCCTCAAACCCAAGCTTAAGCAGTATCAGGACAAACCCGAAATACAGAAAATTGGGTGCACGCTCTTGTGATATCTAGGGGTGGTGGTTGAAAGGCGAGTGGGGAAAAAGGCCAATAACGCTCTCTTAGTAGAACTAGAAGCACAGAGTTAAATGAGCCAGGCAGGGGGTGGGAAACTTGTGGCCCTTGAGAAGTTTTGCCCCATGGCTGACACCAGATTTAACTCACTAAGCCAACAGTGTGGAATCAGGCGCAGGCTGCAGCCAGGCTAAAGGTTCTGGGGGTGGGGAGGTTGGAGCCAAAAATGTTCACCTGGTTTGAAAGCCTTTTAAAGACAAACTGCAAACTTTCTTTTCTTGATTTGTATTTTTATTTTCAATGATTTGTATGTTTATTTTTAGGAGGGCACAGAGCATTTATGGGAGAAGATAATCATGCTAGAGACCATCAAAGGGAGGAGAAGAAGGCCAAAGGAGAGATGGATCAATTTTATACAAGAAGCCGCAGCCTTGGGTTTACAAGAGCTGAGCAGGACTATCAAGGACAAGCATCCATTCATAGGGTTGCCGTAAATCAGAGACACGTGTTCCAACAACAGGCCACCTCCAGCTGCACAGTGGATCTTGCGAGCTCAAAAGCTGGACTGCCCAAGATGCTCTGTGAGCTACCAAGGAGTTTTCAGGTTTCAAACACTGTTTGGTCCTAAGTCTTTTTCTGAAATTAAGGATTGGTAGAATGAGTGTACATAATGGGAAAGTATCATGCTGGAAGGCCCTTATAGGTATTTATCAAAATATCTTTAATTTATTAATTGTATTTCTGTGGCTGCAATTCCATACAAGTTTAGACAGAAAAGCAGGTCTGAAATTCCCAGCATACAAGTTTAGACAGAAAAGCAGGTCTGAAATTCCCAGCATACTTCAGTCAGCTAGGCTTGCTGGGGCTGCTGGGAGTTGTAGGCTTTTTCTGTCACAACTTGCATGGAAGTGGTACCTTTTATCACTCAGCAGCCGAAACTCTTTGAGCAGTTCACAGCAATTAAAAGAAATGAAAAGGAAGTCACCTGACAACTTCAGAATAGAGGTGAGTCTGACGTCCAAAAGCCCAAAATGTGTTTTTTAACCCCAAATAAAGGTGGAGCCAGATAGCACTTTGCTGTGTGCCAGTTTCTTGTTTTACAACATCGCTGAAAGGTATTTTTAAGACATAAAATAGGATGGTTAGGAAGCCAGGCAGGTGGTAAGACAAATTGCTGCCACATCCAAGACCCCCCAAATTAAGTGAAATAATATGCAATCTAAAGAAGGTACATCTCAGATAGGTCTAGAGTCGAAAACCATGGAACTGCTACCTGTGACGTTTCTGCCCACTACGGTTTCTTTCCCAGAGTGTCCCAGCTAAGCCTTTGCACTGGCCAAGGAGTCTAACTGACCAAGGGATTCCACCAGGCATCTGATGCCTCAGTCCCGCAAGCTTCATGCCATACAGGGGCTCGGCTAGATGGTATCCCCAGTTCTGTTTCTTCAGCAGTCGCTCCACATACTGTATTAGTCATTCTGGGGATGGAGAGATAAAAGGTGTGTGATTTATTCAATGCCACATGTTTTCTTTCTCCCCGTCTCCCCTTTTTAATTATTTTTCTTTATAAAAAATAATTAGTCTCAATCAAGGCAGAAGCTCTTTAGAATTACAGCTCATTAGCCACTCTTCCATTTTCCAGTTGCTATAAAAAGTCAAACCGCGCTGATGAAAATTAGGCCCTTGGAATCAGCTTTATACACAGCCTGTGTTCGCTTCCTACCACCATCATCTGCATCCATTTAGCATGGGTAATTGCAGCCGAAGACAAAGCGCAGGGATTACATCTCGGTGCTGCCTCGCAACCGAAGTCCAGAAGAAATGCTGTAGGCCTATTAAGTCCTAAACCCGCCGGCGCGGCTAAAGAGAGAAAGCAGCTTAGCTTTGCTCTGACATGGAGGTGTGCTCGACTCAGGGCTCCCCCTGTGCACTGCAAGGAAACTGGAAAGTACGATCAGCGTTCATGGTGCAGAGAAGCATTTCGCTTCGGGCAGCGAGGAAATGGGCTTGCAGGTTTCTGTAAGGGTTCTAAACCTTTCTGGCCGAAGGGGACAATGGGACAAAGGGAATCTGTGCCTGCCGCTAGCAGAGCAGCGCTCCTCTCCATCCCTGACTTTAGTGGCTGTCCATCGTTCTTTGGAGGGGCCAGAGTGGTCAGCATCCCATGATGAGTGTGACTGGGCGGAGCAGGCCATTCTCTTGCCCATTGCCAGAGCTGTGTAGAGGGATTTTCCATTAGATTCAGAGGAGGAGGAACAACGAGGGGCCGAGGGGTTTATAGTGTCAAGTCACTCAGTGGAGTTTCTCCAGCAGAGCAGGGGAATCAGCCTGCTTTGGAAGGGGTGGGAGGGTTTCCAGGAGGGGAGGGGTGGCAGGTATGGAGCCTGGTCCTTGACCCAGGGAGGTGGTGTAGGGAGAAATGAACTGCACTGCTGGGGTGGGAAGGGGGGTGCAATCGCTGTCCGCACCCGTCTTCCTGTCTGGCAGTGAGAATCACCCTGATGGTGGAGCCAGGGGCTTTCCTGAAAGGGAGGGATGAAGAGGAAGTCTCCAGTTTGGAGTCAACTCTTCACATGGCCAGAGACTTCTCCCTCCACTTTGGTAGGAGGCTATTCAGATAGAGTTCATACTGTCCTGCAGTTTGTGAGGTTCTGTGAAAGAATCCTTTGCATTTCAAAGGATTGTCTCGAGTTTGAACCCAGAGGGAAGGAGGGATGGGTCCCGCTCATGTCAGCGGTTTGTGCAGGCCTTTGGACAAAGTGCAGGCAACAGGCTGCTTCCCTGGGGAGGCCACCTTCTCACCAAGGGCACTTGCTCGTCAAGCTCTTACTCAGCACAGCCACCACTTGCCTGCGTGGGGGGTGCGGAGCCAGGGGCAGGAAGGCCAGGGCGTCTCCTGCTCTCCCCCCTCATCACCACCATCGCCTGGGCCAGAGCGAGAGGTGGGCAGACGAGCAGGTTGCAGCAGGGAAGAGGAGCAGCAACTGCAGGGGTCTCTTGGCGGTGGATCGCTGAAGGAAGAGGGGCAGCCCGCAGCTGCTCAGCCATCGCTGCTCTGGAGGACAGCTCGGTTCACCTGCCTCCAGCCTTAGCAACGCAACCCACACTTAGCAACTGCGCTACTTTTCCTGGAGGTGGGCACGGTGCTTGTGGAGGCACCCCCACCAAAGCAAACGCAACACCTGGAATGTGTCTGTAGGCCTGCCTCGTGCCACCTCATCTAATCTGACTCCCCCTTTGGGAGGCGAGAATAATGCAGCTTTGCTTGTGTGTGCTCAGATGTGTGTGTGTTGGCCCTATGCCACACACCGTCAAGGCCCAGTAAGATCGGGATTCGGAACAAAAGGGGTCGGGGGCTGAAGACGGGTCATGTTCCACAGGCAAAGGAACTAAGCCTGCAGGAATAGCACCCCCCCCCCCACATTGGGTCACCAGTGGGCTAGCTCTAGCCAGAGTAACGGTGGCACTGCAGGGCAGCAGAGGTTGGGATGGGAACTGCATCTTGTTTGCGGAGGACCATCTGAGGCCCCATGGCCTCACGCCCACACATTGCCTGATGCAGAGGGTGCTTCCCCCACCAAGAGCCTGTCCACCCATGATATGCACCACGGTGTCTCATGGCTTGATGAATGGCAGCTGCGTATCTGTGTACAAGATTTGTATCCTACAACTTCTTTCTGCAGATTTACTTCCGCAGAGGGCAGGAGACCTTAGTAAGCAAGCTTAAAAGCAGAGATACAGAGCCCGAGTGAATAAGCCATCATGAAAGAGAACAGAGCCGTCAGTGCAGGCGTGGTTAACCCACCCACCTACACTAGGAAACCATGATGATTAAAACAGATATCCAAATAAGTACTCTTTAGAAGGTGGAATCAATGTGCCACTTGTTCAGACACTGAAAGCAGCATACAATTCTCAATCCGCCGCATTACAGTTGGTGTGGGCTTATTCTTTCAACCCTGGAGTGTCAGTCTTGGCCGAAGGCCAAGGAGCAGGCAGAGGATTTTAAAAAGCTTGCACATCAGTGAACACTGAAGATGGTTTCAGTACCAAATTTATCGATATAACAGCCTGCTCCACAAAAGCAGCAGTGGTAGGACGTGACCGAAACGCATTTTCAAAGCAGCATTTGCTACATTGCACTGCTGCTATTTAGTTGATTAGATGCACATTATTAAAGAGGCACTGGGGCATCCAGTAGACATGAAGCAAAAATCTCTGTCTAATAAGATGCAGCCAGGTATAGATTCAGGTATAAAAGTCCAGTCTGTTGATAAGACAAAATATCACAATCCAGTATTTCACTCCAACGAACAAGGTAGACCCATTCATTAATCCAAAAGACTTCACCAAAAGAATGATCTTTGCCATAGACTGGAAAGCCATGAAGGGCCCAATCCTGTGGAAATTTAGATCAGAAAAAGGCAGGAAAATGGGGAAGCAGTCCTATAACTCCCAGCATGCCTTAGCCAGCTAGGCTGTAGCTGGGGAATGCTGGGAGCTGGAGGGCCATTTTGTTTAAACACGCATAGGATTGTATGCTAAAAGATGGACTTCTTTAGGGAAGGAGGGACACCTCAAGTCTGCGTAAAGTTACTGAGAAGGTCTTCTCCCTTGTCTCACTGCTGGAGTTGGTGGAACACACAAAGGGATCTCTGCCGATTACCCTAATGAAAGGTCAGCCTCATATGGGAGATGATGACCTTCACTTCTCCTGGTCCCAACTCAAAGAGGCTTCCGATTCCCATCACCAGCCTGGAAACAGCTGGGAAGCCAGTGTTGCTGCTTCGGCCAGACCATCTCATAGTCCAAGCAACAGCCAGTCTGGGTGGGCAGAATCAGTCCAGGGCCTGACCACACACTTCTGTGAAAAGCCGGCCAGCCTACCCTTCACTGGGCCTCATGGGTCAGCAGAACTCAGCCACAGCTTCTGAGAACGGCGTGTGACGTCCAGCGGCTCATCCAGGCACGCAACTCTCTCCTGATGCTGAGCACGCCACGTGGGAAGCACACCCAGGAGAGTCTCCTCTGAAAAATTACCCTGCTTTTGCCACATAATGTTTCCCCCTGGGTCAGCTTCACGTCAGTGCTAATGAGTCTGGGGGTAAAGCATCAGCCGGGTGCACTCAGTAATTGGCTGGCTGCTGGGACTCGTTTGCAGGTTCCCGCACTCGTCTTCTGGCTGTTGGCTAAGGGTGCCCATCCACAAGGATTAGCCCGGATCTGACTGTCCTTCGACCTGGCTGTAGAAAATTGATAACCGGCACTGGGTCTCTGTTTCCTCTGAAAGGAGAGGGAGAGCGAGAGGCACCCCACAACTGAGGGGGAGGGAGGGAACCCGAGACACAGCTTCCCTGCAGGGGTAGCCGGAGACCATTCACTGCTGTGGGACATGCCTGTCACTTTGCATCACTCAGGCAGGATTTGGCCTCTGGCAGCACCACACAAGCCAGAAGCAATAAAACCATCACGTCTTTCTCCCTGCCGCCTTCCAGTTTGCTGTTGAGCTTGTTGCTCTGCTTCATTGCACCATGTTGCTGCAAAGGCCAGGCCGCCTTTTCAATGGCACAGGGCCCTGATCCGGTTCTTGCAGCTAAAATTCAGGGTCATGTTCTGGCCTGCTTGTGCAGCCAGCCCTTTCTTGTCTACAGGCTAACCATGCCAGGGGCAGGGAAGCTGCTTGCCATTTGGATTTTCCCAGAATGCCCTGGCATGTCCATCCAGAGCATTCTGGGAAATGCAAATGGCAGGCAGCTGCCCAGACCCAGAACACACCATGGCTTGGTACTGAGGGAGGAGCAAGCAGGTGAGCATACGGTGCCCCCCGAAATGAGGGCCAACCTGCTTTCTTTTGCCTTCAGATCCTACACTGTAATTCTGCCCTTGACAGCTTCTCAAAAACAGAATTTTTGCTCCGGGGCAGGAAGAGGGTTAGGTTTTCTAGAAAGGGCAGTTATGGCCAGCCTGACATACAGCAACTAGCCACTTCCGCCATGTGAAACTGGTTGTGGGACAATTCTGTGTATTACCTTCCTCCATACAAGAGATTTCCTTATCTTCATTGGTGTGAAATATTGGAGGGTGCGAGTTTCTGGAACAGCATCTTGTGTATCTGCTGCTCATGCCCTCTGTTGCATCTCTCTCCAAATGCAAACATATTTTCTCTGGTGTGGCACTGGTTCAGTTGTCACCTAGAGTCGAATGCCACCAAGAGTCAGCTAGAATTTTGGAAATCCAATAAAAACCCAATTGCGGCTTTACAGCGCTGTTTTGGCACCGTGCTACTCTGCCTGCCTCCTCTTCCCATCAGCTGCAAAGGGAGTTCTTGTCTGTCTGTCTGTCCATCTGTCTGTCAGTCCCTCCCTCTCTCTCTCTCTCTCTCTCTCTCTCTCACACACACACACACACACAGAAATTCAGGTGGTGGTGGGAACCTGAACCTTTATCGTCCTGAACCTTAGGAGTGCTTTGCAGCCATTTTACCTTGGCATGCTGCATCGTCTCCTGCTGGGTAGACCCTAGACCCTCCTTCTCCCTTCTGGGCTCAAGGATTCCATCTCAAAGAGCAGACCGGGCAAAAGACCTGCTCAAAACCCTCTTGCGCCCCGTCTGCTCCTGAGCCCTGCGAAGTGTGTCCATCCGTGGGCAGCCATTCCACAGCCAGCCTATGGAGAGATGCTCAGACGAGCAGCATCAGCCAAACAAGGAGAACATGTCACGTCACACACATGACTGGGGCTGCTGGCCAGGAGGGCTGGCCCAGAAATATCTCCTGACCTGAGAGGAAGAGGAAAGTGGGACCCCGCACAAAAACTGTCATGAGCGGGAGCTGAACCGCACTGTGATATGGGGGAAGCAGCAGCCTTCCGTGACCGCACCTGAAGGCAGCTGGGCTGGCTCAGTTGGTGCAGGGTCAGCCATGGGGCCACCAGCCTCCTCCTCCCGCACTTTGTGGCCCCTCCCAGCACCTGCTGCCTGAGACGATGGCCTCACTCTGCCTAGGGCCATTAATGGGTCACAGCACACCAGTCCCCTTTCGGCTGCTCTGGTTGCCAGTTGAAGTCCTGGCCCAGTTCAAAGTGTCTGTACCTACTTATAAAGCCCTAAACAGCTTGCGGGCAGGTTATTCGAAGGAACGCCTCTCCCTGTATGTATCCACCTGGGCCTTCAGATCATCTTCTGAAATCCTTCTTAGGGAGCCCCCTCCACGGGAAGTAAGGAGGGTAGTGACTGGAAGAAGGGCCTCTACAGTTGTGGCACCTCAGTTATAGAATCAGCTCCCCGAAAAGGCTGCCTAGCAACTACCCCTTTCTCTTGCTGGAGCCAGGTGAAAGCCTTTTTATTCTTCAGATGTTTTAGATCATTACTGTGCTTGAATTATTTAATTTGATGACGGCAGCAGAGGCCTTGTTGGGTTGTTTTGTTGCGCTGGAGTTTTTAATGGCAACGGTGCTCTTGTTTGTTATTGGCTGTTTATTGGTTTAATTGGTTTTGCTGTTTTATTGTATCATGTTTGTTTTATGGATTGGATTTTGTTCACTGCCCAGAGAGCCTTTGGGCTATTGGATGGGATAAATATGTATTTAATTAGGGGTGGTTCTGCTCCTTAGCAATTAAACACAGATGCATGCAGGGTGACTTGTATCCCAGCAAAAGAGGGAAGACACCATTGAAGTGCAGGGAATGATGAGTTGGGGGAGGGGCAGTTAGTGATGGGGAGGTGTGGTTGCCAACTAATTTGGCCAGCATGGTGATCTTTGTACATGCACAAGAAACCCTTTAGCGCAAAGCAAAGCAAAGCAAAGCAAAGCAAAGCAAAGCAAAGCAAAGCAAAAGATTCATTGTAAGTATGACAGGGTGAAAGGGGAGTAAGGCATGAAGGCATGAAAAACAGTTGGAGGCATGAAAACAGTTTCCTTTGAGCTCAATCCAAGGAAAAAGGACCAAGTTGTGATGATTCCACGTCCCCATTCAACTCACAATCAAAATTATGAACATGGAAATGCACTGTTAGGGGTTTGGGTAGAACAGAGAACACGCAACTTTAATAGTTGCACAGAAAGGGGCTTTTTTGGAGTGGCGGAGAAGCTCATTTAGGCATTTTCTGGACTTGCAATTTGGGATATATTCTAGCATTTCCAAACCCAGTGCCATCTTCAGCTAATCATTTGTGTACATATTTAACGTATTCAGATCAGGTTTTCCCCTTTGGCACCCCTCGGGAACAGAGATCTAGGCTGTAATTATTCGCTTCAACTTTTGTTCATTAAGAGCCACGGATAGTCTACAAAATGTTAAAGTGAGTTCTTAAATGAAGTAATTAGCCCCAAACAGCTTCCCCAGAGATCTTCCCAATCAACAGCGTTGGTAGAAAAGAGACTTTGCCGTTCTCAGTGGCTGCTTGTGTCTGATGGTGCGTATGTCACAAAGGTTGCCTACTACCATTCAAGTGGCTGGTTTGGACCTGTAAGGACCTGCACAGGTTGGGGATTTCAGTAGCTGAAGGATTAGTTTGGCTCATACGAACCTCCCATCCTCACAAATCATCTTGACCGGCCCTGTATCCTCCACTGCGGAGAAGGCGCCTCTGTTTGCCAGCAAGATAGAGATGGCATTTTCTTTGACGATTGCTTACTTTTTCTGCTGCTGTCTCTGGAGAGGTCACATAGGCAGTTGAGAAAAGCTCTTTTGGGATTCGGATTTTATATATTCCCGTCACATCCCCCTCTTGCAGCCTCACAAAATGTACCTCATCCCACTTTTTGTTTTATGACTTTGTCTGCCCACCCATACTGATGGCAAACCATTTGCTGCATAGCTACATCCTGAAGGCTATTTCGAGCCTCTCTCCAGTCGCTTGGAGGCAGTTCTCCCTCGCCATAGGTGAGTAGGCAAATAGCTATTTTGAAATATCCTGTCATTATTCATTTTCCGTTGTGTTCAGCTCTTGGGCTGGTTCTGCCTTTTTGTTCGTAAATGGTCCATCTTGACCATCTGTTTATTTCCATTTTCTAAGGGGAAAATACATGGTCATGGGGTTCTTAGAAGTAGAGCCGACAGCTGCAGAGGCTTCCGGTAGGTACAGCAATACCCTGTAGGGTCTCTTGTTCCTTCTTAAGCTTGGCTGACATCTATTAGACTTGCAGATTTACCGCACTGCCATGGAGCGAGATCTGCGCTGGGGATACACAAAGTTTATTAGGCGTCTTGCAATGACTGGATGGGACTTAGCATTAGGTCAAACTAAGGGTCAGGTCGATAAAAGTGCACTGATCAAAGGCATGGTTTTGCCAGGTGTGTGAGAGAGCTCTGAGAGAGGAGGGCCAGGGTCCAGAGAGAGATGCACTACCGGAGAGGCAAGGCAGAATCCGAAGTTTACTGGGAGGGCAAGGTCAAAAGTAAAAGGCATTGGAGCTGACGGAAGACACTGTTCTCACTGACAACGAGGCTGGCCTGGAAGGTTTATAGTGCTGGCGTTTCTGGAGCCCCAGCCAGGGTTCAGCTGCAAGCTTCCTGCAAAAGTTCTATTCACGAGGAGGGCTTTGCCCTGCAGAAGCCTTTTCTGCAAGGGGCACTCCTTTGCTGGCCATGGTCTGAACCATCAGACACCGGTCTCCTTGGCAGACTGGGGGTGGAGAAGGCTCTGTCTTGGAACTGGGCTTTCTTGGGCAGCCTGAGGATCTTGTTCCCCAGGGGAACCTGGCTGAGAGGCCCTAGAAGAGGATTCACTGGGGAGGGGGCATGACAGATGGGTTGGCTGCAGCCACCCCGGCTGGACCTCCCACAACAGAGTGGGGCGTTGACCTCAGGCAGCAGACGGTGGAGGTGACAGCCAAACGCTGGACTGGGAGAAAGCCACCTGCTTTGCCCCATCAACTGGCCGCTGCCTTGGAGTGTGCTGGAGAGACACGGTCCAGTTGCCAGCAGGGAACTGCTAATCCACTCAGCTCTGAACCATGGAAAGGGAGGGGGCACCACCTCACATCTGGACTTAGTCTTCTTTTTTATTCTTTGCACCATTTGTTTCTATCATCCATTTTCAGCTGTTCTAATTTTTTCCCCTGATATTTTACTCTCCAAGTAAATCACTGGGCAGGCCACCCCCAAAGCTGCCTGAAACCAGATTAACCCCCTTATCCTCTTCTAGTCTTGCATAAGTGGGCGATGCCTTCCCCAACCTGCAGCTGTCCAGATTGCTGAGACCGCCCAAGGTTCCCAACCATCAACCGCAGTACGTGGGCCGTGACATAGCCCTTTTCCCTCTCTCGGATCGCCTGGGTGCAGCTCCCCAGCTGACCTGGCCAAAAGTCTGCCTTTCTGACAAGCGCACCAGTAACTCACAGGACACGTGCCTGGCATTCATGGGTGCAGCAACTTTGTGTGATGTGGAGGAAAGTTGCCATTGCGCAACCTTATATGGCCAGGGCGACTTCTTTTACCTTGTCATTTATTTTATATTGTTAATTTTATATGGTTATTTTTGTATTTCAATGTATTTTATTGTGTTGTAAGCCGCCCCGAGGCTTCGGCAAGGGGTGGCATAGAAATGGTTTAATAAATAAATAATAAATAAATAAACCTTCATTGTGCAACTTGTGGACTTCCTCTTGACTCAGCTTTCTCAGCTTGGCAGAGCACAAGAGACGTCCATGAATGCCTGAGGGATCTATTCCGTGATGTTTTTGCCACTCCCTCATCCACTATTGCATCTGTTTCTCGCTTGTTGCTTCGCCATTGTATTCCCAATTATCGTGTATAGGTTTGCAAGCGGGACGGTGCCGAAATGGACAGGGGAAAAAAAAGAATGCATTGAAACATGGTGCTGGAAGGATGCTTTGTGAATACTCGACAGAACAACAGACAAGAACGTCCTAGAGCAAGTCAAGCCGGATCTTGTACTGGAAGCAAAAATGATGAACCTGAGGCTGCCAAAATTTGGACAGATCTCAAGAAAGCAAGACTCAGTGGTGAAGACAGTAATGCTGGGGACAGTCAAAGGCAGGAGGAGGAGGAGGAGAGATGGATCGATTCCATAAAAGAAGCCAGTCTCGAATTTACAAGAGCTGAGAAGGGCTGCCACAAATAGGGCATTTTGGAGGGCTTCCTTTCAAAGGGACACCATAACGATGACACTCATTTTCTACCTGAAACGGATCGCAGAAAACAGCTTGCTTTGAAGACTGCTTCTGACACCCTTTCAGTCCTGGTTCACTTTGATTAACTGCGGTATGTTTCTGGCCCCTTGTGTTTCATTTCCAGCCAGACACTGCAGTATCTGCAGAGTGGAGGAGTGAGGAAGACAGTAAGGCACAACCACATGCCCCAAGCAGCTTTGCTAGGAGTCGGAGGCCTCTTTCTGTTTCAGCTTGCCAGGTGCGGCATCCTGGGAGATGCAGGCCTTTCTGGATGTTAAAACTGGCACAGGAATGCATCCTTACTCACTTGTGGGCCTGTGCATTCTAGCAATGGCCTCCCACGGTCCCTGGGATCAATGCTCCTAGTTATTACGGTGCTGTATTCCCATTTCCTGCCTATGCATGAGAGCATGACCTGCTAATTGTTCCCTAGAGCAGTGGTCCCCTGTTTTGGGTTGCCACCCCGTTTCCTCTTGGGTGACATTCCAGCATTTTCATGGCCCTTTCTTTGTATTAGGTCTACTGAAAATTTAACACAACCAATCACGGCCCCCCTCCCGATCTTTCCATCGTCCCCAGCGGGACAGTGCCACCCACTTTGGGAACCACTGCTATCAAGTATGCATCTCATTGAGGGAGGCATCTCCCAGCCTCTTCAAGCCTTCATCCTACTCAACTGCACAAGCACCCTCCGTCTTGCCAAAGTAGGACTCAGCTACCCACTGTTCAGAATGTTACTCGCTCTAAGCTACATTCTTCCTCCAACCAGCTCTGGAAAAAAACTCACAAAACAGGTGGAAACAGGCAAGCAAGCAAGGTTCATCCCCAGGCATTGTCGACAATTTGACAGCAGCCGTTGGAGCTGCAATGTGACCACAGCAGAGGCTGGAAGGCAACTGTCCGTGGTGCTTAACAGAAAGGCATTGGTGGTTCTGCAGCAGGGATAATTCCTTATAATTTCAGGCTGACACCCAGAGTGGATACACCACCCCTGGGCACCAGACCTCCTTGCGACTTAGCCTCAATCTCTTTCCACCCCAGTGTTGAGTTCCCCTAGATTTCCAGATACAAGTAGAGTGAACCCACAGCCTTTCATGTTCTACATTTCAGGAAAGATTTAAGCAGGTCACTGACATCCCATTTACATTAATGGATTTACAGTGCGATATTATATATGTCTACTCAGAGGTAGGTCCCCCTGAGTCAGTAGGACTTGGTGGCAGATAACTGTGTAAGAACTTCAGCCATACAGGAGCTGAAGTGGATCGTGTCCAAAGTCATCTAGAACAGCAGTAGCCTGTATTATGCATGCAGTGCTGTCCTGTGCCTATTTACTCAGAGGTAAGCCCTACTGATCAGAGATAAGATCATGGCATCCAGTCCTATCACTTCCTGGCAAATAGATGGGGAAGAAATGGAGGCAGTGACAGATTTTATTTTCCTGGGCTCCAAGATCACCGCAGATGGTGACTGCAGCCAAGAAATTAAAAAGACGCTTGCTCCTTGGGAGGAAAGCTATGGCAAATCTACACAGCATATTAAAAAGCAGAGACATCACCTAGCTGACAGAAGTTCATATAGTCAAAGTTAGGGTTTTCCCAGTTGCAATGTATGGCTGT
Source organism: Varanus komodoensis (assembly GCF_004798865.1). Taxonomy (NCBI): domain Eukaryota; kingdom Metazoa; phylum Chordata; class Lepidosauria; order Squamata; family Varanidae; genus Varanus; species Varanus komodoensis. The sequence goes on along the minus strand of NW_025336169.1, from coordinate 2,897,603 downwards.
GAGAGTTGCACCATAAAACTGATGCTTTTGAATTGTGGCGTTGGAGAAGACCACAGTCCCTTGAACCACAGAGAAATCAAATCAGTCAATCTTTAAAGGAAATCAACCCTGACTGAAGCTGAAGCTCAAATACTTTGGCCATCTAATGAGAAGGAGGGACTCATTGGAGAAGACCCTGATGATGGGAACAATTGAAGGAGAAAGGAGAAGGGGACAGCAGAGGTTGAGGAGGCGGAAGGGGGTCGCTGGTGGGTGTGGGGTTGGGTGGACTCCAGAGGATGGTGGAGGACAGAAGAGCCTGGAGGAAGGTTGGAGTTGTGAAGAGTCCAACACAACTTTGCAACTAAACAACAACAACAGGTCCTGTTGAATCCTATAGGACTTGCTTTCTAGCAACCATGCCCACGACTACAATTCTAAAGATGCTACTAGGACAGCAAGTCACCATTCAGTGCAATGGACAAGCTCCTTTCCATAGGGCTTATTTCTGAGTAAGGATGCACAGAAGAAGGTGCAAAAGCAGGGCTGGACAGGGTGCCATTTTCTCCAAAGTGGAAGCAGTTTCAGGACTGCAAGGCTACAGGCAAGTTGTAACAATTACTTATTGTTCCACTGTGACTTGTACTGTCAGGTGCTTAAAAAACAAAAAATACAGGTTATGAAAATATCGTCAAGTATTAAAAAATAAAAACGTATCCTCTGAGGTTGTATAACATTTCTATTTGGTTGTAAACAAACGTGTTTTAACTGTTATATCAAGCAATTAGCATGCATTCTTGCTTCAGAAACAGATCCCAAATTACAGATGGGACATTTGATTTAAGTCAGTCATTTCCTGGGCAATTTACATCAATCCGCCCAGCTTCCAAAGCAGTCAGGACAGAAAGCCCTGTTTCTGGCAGTGGCAAGGATTCAGCAGATAAGAAGTTTCCCTTATCGCTGAGATGCCTGCTGGGAAAACGTCACTCGTCACTCGCTGAGCATCTCCCTTCCGGCAGCTTGCAGTGCATGGAGCTTTTGCTAGAGAAACACATTTGCCAACTGAGAGGCAAATCTTGGCGCTGCACTGGGGTGACAAGGGCCTTTGGAGAGAGGGGCTCGGGCACCCCTCCTTGAAGGCTCACATGCAGGATCGGGGAGGGGGAACCCAACCCTGCTTGCAACCCGGCATTAATATTTGGGGAGACGTGTGCCCTACTTTGCAAAGGACAGTCCTCGGCACCAGAGTCTACCGGGGCCAGTGTTGGAGAGCATCTCCCTCTGTTGGAAGGATTTTTCAGTCCATGAGAAATAGAGAATCCTCAAAAGTGATAATGGAACAGGTACTTGAAGTTGTCCATCAACAGTAGCACTTGGAAAGCCAGCTTTGTGCCAGATGCACCTGTGATATGACAAACAGAAACAGAGCAGGTCAGAAGGGGCCTCCTAGGCCATCCAGTCTGACCCCTGGCTCCAGCCGGCTCTGCTCACGACATGCGGAGACATATGGTCCCAGCCTGCCCCATTGGAGCGTTCGCACATTGGCACGGGTGGCGTTCCCTCACTTCCTTTAGTACACATGCACTGGGAGGGGGGAGAATTATGGGGGTCAGCAGCTAGCTGGGAAAGTTTAATCCCTATCCCCACACACCGCTGATCTATACCAAGGTCCTTCACACAAACACAACAGTTAAAAACACCAGCCACACACATTTAAAATAGCAGGTAGTTTCTCTTGTGCCATCACTAATTCTAAATTTGCTTCAGTGCCTATAAATTAGCATGTGCAAATTAATGCTATGGAAATTAGCACCCTACACCTGATCCTGTGAGCTACCGCTGCCGCCTCCTCCTCCTCCAGAAATTTGCTTTGGGAAGACAAAAGGGGTGCTCATTGCTTCTGGTTTTGGGTCGAACTTTTTCTCCTGCTGAAGAGTGGGGACTACAAACCCCAGCCTTCCCGGGGGAAAGGGATGCTGTGTGCACGCTTTCTACCAAGGGGAAGGACCCACAACGGGCCCATGGCTGGAAGCCCCCGTGACCACCTCTGCCTCGCCTCGCCTGGTTGCTGGTGTCGTTGCCCTTGGGAAGGCGAAGAGGGGGTTACAGTTCTCAAAACTTTGGATAGCTCTGGATGCATCTGCTCCAAGCACACGCCAAGTCTGTATCGGGGGGACACAAGTTGTGCCTGGTTTCTAAGAGGCATGACGGCCAGCCCAGCTCAAGCAGGGAATGGGAGTGAATGGAAAGAAACAGCCGCACTTTTGCAGAAGCAGCCAGCCTGGGTGGCTGGGCCTGCCTAGGATCCTTGCAGTCCGGAACAACCGTACGCTTGCAAAAGGGACCCCTTTGGCTTAGGTTGCACTTAACGTTTCTTGCCTCCAAACCAGGGCTGTTGCGTTGCTTTGCAACTGACAGACAAAGGGGATTTGGGAACAGCTCTTGGAGGCCACATCCCAGGAGAAGGCGGGGCCAAGGCGAGAGGGGTGGAGCCAGTGTGTTACCTTGCAGCTGAAGGCCAAGAAATCACCAAATGACTGGGGGCTGGGAGAAAGTGAGGGGGCTGGGAGGGCCAGGAGAATGGTGGCAGGCTCTTTTGGGGACCCCCAGAGGGACGGATTTGCCCCCCAGGCCAGAGATTCTATACCCCTGAGCTGACACAAAATTTTCCTGCCCCATTTGTAATAATAAACACCTGAGTTTTGGGAGAAATCAGGTACATGTCACTGTTCTCATATCTCTCTGTGAACACCACCAGATCCTCTTTCCTTCTTGCTTCCTTCCTTGGCAGCTGAGATATTGAGTTGCAAAAATAGAGCTCTCCTGATGGGTCTCAGAGGATGGGAAAGAATACACAGTAGAAACTGGGAAGCCTAGGAAAACAAAGATTCACATTTGTCCGGCATTTAGCAACTGCATCCCTTTTGGGGGATAAGAGGGATGATTAATGAGGCATTCCTCGCTAGCCAGTGAAGAGAATACAGACTTGGGGACTGACATATTATTCCATCAGTTGGACCAGCTGCTGCGGGACCCCCGCGTGCCGAGCAGAGAGCACCGCTGCATTGCTGCGTGAAAGGCCTCAGTGCAATTCATCTTTTGATCAGGTAATGTCATGCAGCTCCATACCAGGGATGGACACATTTCCCATTTGGCTTCCTCCTGCATTAAATTTATTTGAAATTTCTGGGTCCTTTCCTCCCTCAATAGGAACACATTTAGGATTTGGGGGCAAAGTCTTATCAAAAAGAGCTGAAAGTGGAATTCATTGTGGCCTGCACCAGGTAAATTCAGTGACGTTTACACTGCAGTGTGCCTGCCGCCTGCCCTATCACTGTTAAAGATGACAAGCCCATCAGAGAAAAGAGATGGGAACCTGGAATCCATATGATGATGCAGTCCTGTGGCCCCTGAACTTTGTCTTGGAGGCCACGGGATGGACCCAGGTCCCAACTGTGACCTTGGAGAAACATTCTGAGGTCAAAGCAGGGAGGGCTCTCCCATCTGCCCTCACAGCCACTGTGGTCCTTGCTCTAACCACTGGGCCCTGAAGATGGGAGATCAACTTTGGAGCTGGCTTGTGGGGGGGCGGGGGAGGAATAAGACACCCCCCCCCCCCCAAATCCTGGCTATGTCTCAACCTCTCCTCTGTACAAAGAGGAAAACACAATTGCTTTGGTGGGCAAAGGGCCTGTAGAAGAAATCCTGGTGTCTCCATTCCTCTGCCTCTCCAATGGATCTCCCCTAACTCTCTTGAGTCCCAGAGTTCTGGCCCTGCCTTAGCAAATCTGACAGTTTTGGGGTCTTCCACATTCCCATTTTTAAACCGCAAGTTCTTCACATGTTGTGAAGAAAATAAGAACAAGAATGCAAATTCTAGTAAATCCATATAAGAAGAAACAGAAATGAAATTCCTGCCTGTCCTTCCAGTCACATTCTTAAAACTTGGGGTGGGGATCATAATCAAGACCAGTTGAGCGGGGAGGGGCCAAGAAGGCCTTCGGGGCCAACTCCCTGCTCCGTGAAGGACTCTGCATTACACAGTCCTCCCAGGTAGCCGTCGATTCAATTAGACCTTGAACGCCTCTAGTGTGAGAGAGCCCTCAGCCTCCCTAGAGAATTGTTTCCATTGTCACACGACTTTAACCATCAGGAACTTCTCCCTGGTATCTAGCCAGGGTCTGGCTTCCTGTAACTTGAGCCTGTTATTCTGGGATGATCAAGAAGACATCCTGTCCTTCCTCTTTATGACAGCTTCTCAAGTACTTGAGGAGTGCTCTCATATCTCCCCTCAGTCTTCTCTTCTCCGGGCTAAAATGCCAAGTTCTTTCAATGTCTCCTCACAGGGTTTTGTTTCCAGCCCCCACATCAACCCTGTTGTCCTCTTCTGAACCCTTTCCAACTACATCTGCGTCTTTCCTCAACTCTGGTGCCCACAACTGGACACAGGACTCCTGAAGAGGCCTAACCAGTGCTGAGTTAAAGGGGAACTTTAACTCAGCACTGGTTTAACTAGTACTTCCTGTGATTTGGAAGTGGCACTTCTATCCATGCAGCCCAAAATAGCATTTGCCCTTTTTGCAGCTCCATCACACAGTTGACTCAGATTCAGCCTGTGGACTACAACACTCCCAAGGTCCTTCGCACTTAGAGTATTGTTGAGCCAAGGACATTTGGCTTCTTCTTCTTCTTAGCCACAGAGCTTGGCCTTTGCTCCCTTTAAATTTCATTCTATTGTTTTCATCATTCTCATCCTTTCCATGCTACCCAATAGCCAAAGCTCTCTGGGTGGTTTACCACTATGGTTGGCACCAGGTTTGTGGACCTTTAAGCAAAAGAGTAGTACTGACATTGTTGTGCAGCCTCACTCCTTTCATTTTTAAAGTAATGTTTAGGGGGCAGGGAAACACTATTTTAATCTGCTAAATAGGGCCTGGCCACATGTTCCCAAGTCCATCCAGGATGAAACCAACACATGCTCTGTTTGGGAGCTTCTGTCCTGCGAGCTCCCAGTCTGCTACAACCCCTGGGCTCTGAAGACAGAAAAACAACTCAGGTCAGTTTTGCAAAATGGAATTTGCAGAACTTTGGTGAGCTTCAGTTTTGCTGATCCACACATCCTGAGGGAGGGCAGATACCAGAGGGAAAATGGCTCTTATTGAATTGTCCACCAGAGGGCAGCAGCTCAACTCAGCATGTGCGCTCTCTTAAGCTGAGCCAACTTTTCACTGAGCATCGTATGCACACGGGGGTGGAGGGTGGGGTGGGGGGAGCAGCCACTGCCCTAAAGATGGAAGTAAACAGCTCTGCCTTGGGCTTTGTAGAAGGCAGCTGGCTTCTCCCATTTGATTGTAGGATTTAAAAAAATAGAGGTCAGCAAGCACCAAAGTGTTCACAAATGTGTGGGTAGCACATTGCTAGGAAGGCCTGTCTGCCACGGTGTGTTCATAAAAGATATTTTTAAGAGATCACATGACTCTTGTCTCTTCAGCGTCTCTCCAGACAGGGTTGGCAACTCACTGGTGGGAGACGAGCATGGCTTTCTTTTTCACCTTTAACAGGAGTTTTGGTTTGCAGGAAACATCAGGTGAACTTTTCTATGCATGGAAACCAAGATTATCATCATTTACATAAGTGTTTTGGTTTGCAGCTCAAACTCCTGTCCAAGGCACAGCAGTCCAGTGAGAGTGGCTGGATTGGAAGACGGTGACTGGCATGGGTCTTCCCAGGTTTGTATGGACAGAGAAATGTTTGACCTTCTGCAACTGTGTTGAAGCATATTTTAGCTCCCCCTTGCTGCTGCATCAGTTTGCAAGTTCTGCAACAAAAATGTTGCACAAGAATGCGTGTGCATTATTGCATGCAATTTCCTTCTTGGACTGCAGTTTCCCCTGATGCACACGCTTCATGCATGCAATCGTTGATTGGAAGCCTGAATCACAAAGTTTGCAGAAGTGCAAAAGCTCAAAGGATAATTGCATTCCGATTCAGCTATTCACCAGAGAAGTGTGAGTTTGGTTGCTTTGAATTCACATGCAAGCCAATGATTTCTCCCCCATCCTTGAGGAGAAATGCAAAGTGGAGTAGGGATGTGAACCCAAGTCTCCCTGGTCTGGGGACCCATGGGGAGAGTCTTGCTGAAGAGTCCTCAGCAACCTGGAGGTGAAAATGGTTGGATGCTTGACTGGGCCAAGACGACCTTTTGCCCTGTGCCCTCTCTTGATAGAAGCAAAGCCCTGCTTGGTTCAAACGTTTGCTCAAGGCTGCTGCTGTTTGCCAAAGCTGAGCACAGGGGAGAAATAGAATCGCAGAAAGGCAGAGCTAAAAGGGCCAGAAAACCATCGGGTCCAACCCTCTGCCATTGCAGGACACCAGGTTAGGCATCCCATTTAGAGGAACAGAATCATAGAACAAATAAATGGAAAAGGCCCTGGTTACCCGAGCAGATGACATATGCCAACCTCTGGAGAGAGCAGCCCCTTCACAGAGCTCTAGCCAAGGGAGAAATCAAATAGGGACATGAAAAGCTGAGTCAGTGCTTCTGTGTCCTCCCCACTCAATTTTTGTCTGCCCACCAGCTGGTTGGGTTTCTGCTTCCTTCCACTTCATTTCTTCAGGCTCTCATGCCTGCTATTGCACCAGAGGCTGTGACTGGAAACATAAGCTCACTCTTCCACATCCTTTCCAATCTCTCTCCTGCCACTCCCCAGGTCATTGCTCTGGACTCGGAACGGCTGGTTCTCACATGGCTTTACCTCACATCCATTGCTGGGCAGACCCATTCCCTTGTTTTCCCTGCTGGTCTCCATTTACACAGTTTACTGAGTTATATAAGGTTTCTTCATTCCAAGCACTGCTGACTCTGGCCAGCTCTGTCGGATGTCAGGAGGTTATTAATGTTCCACAGGTCATGTGGTGAACTTTCCCAGAGTTCAAAAAGCCAGGATAGCTTCTTGGACCCCAGCTCTTCTGCCTTCAATGTCTTAGGAATAGCTCCAGAGAGCATTGCCTTGAAGCAACTCTCCCTAGTAGAGAAGACCTGTTTTGGCTGTGACAACGAAACTGTTTGCTTTATTGTAGATGTTTTCCCCTCTCCTGTCTCCCAGGAAGAGGAACTGGATGGACACAACAGCCTCTGAAGCAGTGGGAGAGAAGATATCCATGGCTAGAGGTTCGGCTTTTTGTTCTCAGCTTGGGGGGAAATCTGAGACCGTGCTGGTTCCTGGCCTATTCATGGAATCAGTACAAGCACAGCATACAGGCAGACAGGTCTTCTTTCACTTGTTTATATCCTGCACCCAAATTTCACCGTTATCTTCAAGAAACTGTATACCATCCTTAACACAGGTTGGGTTTCTTCTGTGTATCCTCAAATCTGGCATGAGGCGCTTATCTGTTTATGGGCGGAAGAGGGCAACTTGCCCAGCGTGTCTGGGTGTCCCACCATGGATGACATCCTCTGATGACTCCCCTCTGTGCATGCATGCACATTCCAAGCCCGACATGGCAAACCTGCCCGTGTTTCAGCTTTTAATCCTCCCTCCCAGCCGCTTACTACGAAACCAGCCCGGAAGCTACGGGGCTCCATTGCCAGTCACCTTTGCAATCGCTGCTCTTCCCAGCTGGCTTGTTTGCCTATGTGCAAAAGGCAACATGAGCGTCGTGCCAGGAGACCCCCCTTAGGACAAGCGTGTACGAATAAAGCAGCCACTCCAGTGCTGCAACCCTTCGAAGCAGCTTCCTTTGTCAAAAGGCTGTTTTGCAGACATTCTGTTCCATGGCTCTTGCCCCTTACTGGTCATCAAATGCGGTGCCTCCAAGGCTCCCTGGCAACTTGTGACCCAGCGACATTTCTTGTGGCGCTTTGAAAATGCACACAACGCTCTTCCTTCGGGTGAATAATTTTCCAGAAGATAACTTGCATGTGGTGAGCAATTCTCGCTGAATCCTACAGAAATATTTCTAAGCCAGTCTCTTATTTCTTTTCAAGAAGACTTGCATAGGGTGAGGACATGGAGACAAGAAAGTGTGTGTGTGTGTATACAGAATTAGTGAGGTGGAGTGGTTAGTGTATCGGTCTGGGACTTGGGAGAACGAGGTTCTAGTCCCTACTTGATCACGAAGCTCACTGGGTGACTTTGGGCCACTCACAAACTCTTAGCCTGACCAACCTTGCAGGGCTGTTCTTAGGATAAAATGGGGAGAGGGAAGACGCGAGGAGGCTTACGGAAGCTGCCCTGGGTTCCTGGCAGAAAAAAGAAGTTGGGATATATTGTAATCTCTCAGCCCAGCCGACCTCACAGGTTTGTTGTTACAGGAGTAAGAGTGAGAGTAGCAGGAAGAGAATGATGTGAACCACTTTGAGTTCTCAAAAGAAAAAAAGTAGAGTATAAATCTAATAAATAAAATAACAATAAAACAAAAGATCGTACATGCTTCGCCACAACCTGGTGAAATCAGGTGACCCACACAGACGTGACAACACGGTAAACTAATGAAATGGAGCACTTTGCCCGCTGAGGAGCAGGAAAGGTGCAGGGTCATCCGTCTGGATATTCAGGCAGGGCAGTGGAACTTGCTCTCTATGGGAGGCCCATTCCGTGAGGGTGGAGAACCGCACAGGTGAGGGAACCTCACATTCTAGCAGTGGGCAGGTGCAAAGGGGCAAGGGCCAAGGCCCAGCTTTACTGTAGCTTAAAGCACTCAAAAGAAGCACCTTGAGCTTCCCAAACAGGGGGGAAGTAGCACCATACTCAGGGAACCACGTGTGTGCTGCAGGAGTGTTCAGGGATGGAGGTGTGGCACATGCAGAATCTCAGAGATCCCCCCAGGGAGGCTCGCTGTCGCACTGTGCCTGCGGTTCTGCCCCCCTGCTGGAAGGGAGGTGCCCCGGCAGTGGACAGGACCAAGACACTGCCCCCTTTTGCCTTCCCTTGCCCCATGGCCTTTCCCCTGACCATTGACATTAGTTGGTTCCTCAGCCTTTGTGCAGCTTCCCTCCACCACCCTAACAGGCTGGAGTTACCTCCTAAGATCTAGCAAGCGGTAGGCAGGGTTCTCCCTTACAGCTGGCCTGCAGGCTTTGCTCTTTTGGCTGCCTGCTCTTGGTCGTCTGGCCACCATTGTCACCACCCACAGGCTGCAGAATCACGGTGCAACCCGGCCCTCCCGGGAGTTCAGTCCGACCCCCTTTAACTTGCCCTGTCTTTGTGCAGTTCTGCAAGGTCAAACGGCATCACCCCTAAGGCTTGGCGACTGGAAGCAAAAACTTCAATCTAGTGTGGGTTGGTATTTTTAGATTTTTAGTCATGCTCTTTTTGCCTCTGGCCCAGCACAGCACTGGAATGCAACTCCTGGGAGCTTCCCTAAAGCTGAATTCATCCCTTGGTCCGGAAGAAATCTGACAATCCAGCTTTTAGCACATCTTTCCATCAGCCCTCCTCCAACACACTTTGACCGAAGCGGCTCATTCCAATTCCCATCAAATGCAGGCAGAAGTCCTTTCAGGACAGCCGGTTTGGCAACAATCTGGGATGCATCTTCTCTGCAGCGTTTTTATTTATTTATTTATTATTTATTAAAACATTTTTATGCCGCCCCATTCGCCGAAGCCTCGGGGCGGCTTACAACATAGATAAAACAAGTTAAAATCCATATAAAATAATCTTAATTAAAACTCACATTATAAAATAAGCCGCCCTGGCCAGATAAAATTCAATTGTATTTAGCATTTAAAATGTTGCTTAAATAAAAAGGTCTTAGCCTGGCGCCGAAAAACAAATAACGACGGCGCCAGGCGGACCTCTCTGGGGAGCGCATTCCATAACTTAGGCGCCACCGCTGAGAAAGCCCTTCTCCGAGTAGCCACCCTCCTAATTTCTCTCACGGAGGGCTCCCGGAGAAGGGCCTCTCCCGCCGATCTCAGGGGGTGACTGGGCAAATATGGATGTAAGCGCTCCTTCAGGTAACCAGGACCCAAGCCGTTTAGGGCTTTATAGGTCATTACCAACACCTTGAATTGGGCCCGGACTTCAATGGGGAGCCAGTGAAGCTGACGGAGAACTGGTGTCATGTGAACATAACGTCCAGTCCCCGTCAGCAGCCTGGCAGCTCTATTCTGAACCAATTGAAGTATCCGGACCGTCTTCAAGGGTAGCCCCACGTAGAGCGCGTTACAGAAGTCAAGACGGGAAGTCACCAGCGCATGAGTCACTGTTGCAAGGCAGTCGTACTCCAGGTAGGGGCGCAGCTGATGAATCAGCCGAAGCTGGAGGAAAGCGCTCCTCGCCGCTGTTGTCACCTGAGCTTCAAGTGAAAGCTCCGGGTCGAGGAGCACTCCCAAGCTGCGGACCTTGTCCCTAGGAGGGAGTGCAACCCCATTCAGGACAAGGTTCAGGTCACCTTCTCCGAAGCCCGAACCGCCAACCAACAGGACCTCCGTCTTGTCTGGATTGAGCTTCAGTTTATTGGCCCTCATCCAGCCCATTACCTTGGCCAGGCACCGGTTCAGTACAGCCACTGCCTCACCTGGATTGGTGGAAAACGAGAGGTAGAGCTGGGTATCATCAGCATACTGATGGGTCCGCAGCCCACACCTCCTGATGACCTCTCCCAGCGGTTTCATGTAGATATTGAACAGTAAAGGGGACAAAATGGAACCCTGCGGTACCCCATGGCAAAGCTGCCATGGCGCAGAGCCATAGTCCCCCAACACCACCTTCTGGAATCGGTCGTTGAGATAGGAGCGGAACCACCGCAAAGCGGTGCCTCCGACCCCCAATCCCGCCAGCCTATCCAGAAGGATACCATGGTCGATGGTATCGAAAGCCGCTGAGAGGTTTTAATTTTGCACTGCTAACTTTTAGGATGTTTTGATATATTTTAACAGTATATTTTATGGGGCTTTAAAAATATGCTGCTGTGTTTTTACCCTGAGAGCTTTCTTGGGTGGTATAGACATTCAATCAATCAATCAACCACCTTGGTTCTCAGCATGGTGCACCAGTGGCCTGTGTTCTCACCCCTCCCAGGAGCTATCCGTGGTGCTGAGCACCTCCCCAAAGTGGGTTCACCGCCATGGAGAACACCGATAAACCTGCTCCCCAGAGAGGCGCCAGCCCTCTACTCTTTTCAACACCAGGTAGAGACCTTTTGCTTTAACCTCCATTTTAACAACTAACACTATTTTATTAATATTGCCAATGTGTATGCAGTTGCATTCTTATTATTTATTTATGTTATTAAGAGAGGATATATCGTGACATGTTTCATGTTATTTATAATATTAGATTGCTATGTATTTTGGAATTTTATTCGTGTGAGCCATCCTGAGGCTCTCACAAAAGGACGTCATACAAATGTCCTAAATAAATAGATAAAGCTGAAAAGCAAAGCTGGAGGGCATAAGAGGAGAGGCAAGGCCAGCACCTGCTGACCAGCTGGATGGTTGGAAGACAATGATCTCTGTTGGCCTTCCAGATGGCAGCACAATGTCAGCAAGCAGAGGGAGAAGCTTGGGGATGCTGGATAGGTGCGTGGCGGGGACGCCGTGACGGAGCAAGGGACTCGCACATGGTGACCACATTCCCAGAGAGCAGACTCTTGGGCGAGAGAACGCTTCTTGGGGCCTGCCGAGCCCAATGGACAATGGTGCATGGAGGAAAACCACTCTTTCCCAGCATGGTTCTGCCTCCAGGCCCAGCAAGAGGTAAGAACTTGAAAAGGACCCTAATGAGAATGGGAAGGATAAGAGAAGAGCCAAGAACCTTTCCCTCCATCTTCCCTGTGCCAAGGGGAGCAACCTGAGCTTAAGGGTGTGAGGAAGGCCTTCCTTTACATAGAAGCTGTGTATATGAGTCCTGTCATGAAGCACTAAGGTTGCAGGGGAATTTTGGCTTTACTCCCAAAGCACGCATGTGTGCTCTGTTCAAAGCACTGAAGTGCAAGCAAATGTCCACCTGAAATACGTGCAAGTCGTTGACTGCAAACGTCAATGGGAATTGGGCACGAGGTGATAAGCGACGTGACATCCAGAGAATCTTGGCCACCTTGAAGAATGCTTGCTCACCCATCCCTATGAAGCACGCAACCAGCGATGGTCCTCTCTCACTCCAACAGCCATTTCATGCTTCAAAACTGTTTCTACAATTCTATTATGTCAGACGAGCAACCACAGCAAAACGGCTTTTGCCAACTGTGATTTAGCACAACAACTCTAAGCATGTGCAGCTTCGTGTTTTAAATGCGCTCGAAATCATTGCACCATCACAGCGCTCGTTTAAATCATCACACTATTTCCTGCGCCGAGAAAAGACTTTGCTTCAGAGCCAGACACTTCCTGGGTGGTCATCTGGAACTATAGGACCTGGAACGTTGCCCCCAAAGTCCCACACTAATGCACACTGCTTGTATCACAATAGCATTATGAGTTTCTTCTCTATTAGAGAATCCAAGCTGCAGCCATCAAAATTAAGGGCGCAACCCTATGTATTTTAGACAGAAGAGAGCCCTACAACTCCCAATCTTGTAGGACTCCTTATCTATTTAAACATGCAGAGGACTGCAATGCACAGCACTCTTATCAGGGCTGGAGGAATAGGATATCTGCAGTATAAACAATCCAGTTCAGAAATAAAGGGAGAAAGCCCAATGAAGCTAAAGTTGCAGGGTCAATCTAATTAACACAGTTCTTTTGCTTGCTTTTTAAAGCGATTTATCACTGCCAAGGAGGAAACTCTGTTTAACATCCGCACACAATGACTGAACAGCCAGCTAAAGGGAACATCAGAGATGGGTGCTAAAAGCTTTTGCCTTTAACTACCTACAGCAGGATCCGGATAGGATGCCGAGCTCGCAGTGGGCAGGAACTCCAGGGGAAGTTTGCTTCGGCCTCACAACACACTCTGGGATTGTGTGTGTAAACCCTCTGAAGAGCTCCCTGTGGTGTTCTAAAATAAGGAGGCCATCTTTGAATCACAGGAGCTCCTTGAGGAAAAGACGCAAGCTCAAGGCAGCCAAGTTCCGGGACCCCTGGTGGCGGCAACTGGCACGTCCAGGCGGAGCAAGGTTGGGCAGCTCCACTTAATCTGACCTACAACTCACTACAGTGGGGTAGCCTCATTGCCTGTTCTGGACAGGGTTGGACTCCTGGGAAAGACCAGGTTTGTAGTCTGGGGGTACCCCTAGACCCATTGCTGGCAATTGAGTCCCCAGTGTCTGTAGGGGCCCATAGAGCCTTCCCCAGCGACAGTTGATTTGCCATCTATAGCCCTTCTCCTAGACAGGGATAGCTTGGCCACGGGGATCCCAGGGCTAGTAGCCTTCTTCGGCTTGGATGATGGCAAAGCACTGTGTGTGGGGCTGCCCCTAGGGTGCTCCAAAAGCAAGAGCTTGTGCAGAATGCAGCAGCTCAGCTTTTGCCAGGGGCTACCCCCTTTCAGCATACAGCTCCCGTGCTGAAAGAGGGGCATTAGCTGCTCACCCGTTACAGGGCCCGGTTTGGGGTTCTGGTACTATTTTGCAAAGCTCTGAACAGCTTGTGGTCCAACATACCTGCGAGGGTTCCTTCTCCCCTCCGGATCTGCCCAGCCACTGTCACTGGAGGGCATGTGCTGGTGATTCCATAAGGACCGGGAGCCTGACTGAGGTTCACCAAAGACCATCCTTTGCAGGGTGGTCCTAATTCTTTGGAACTTGTTCCTCTAGAAGAGGAGCAGGCCCCAACAGAGTGTGCTTGTTAGATGTCTTTGTTCCGGGAAGCTTTCCTTAAGGGCTGACCAGCCACAGTTTTAATCTTACCTGGTTTTGAGTGCATTGTTTTTATTCTGTTTAATTGCTTACTGTTTCAGAATCTGTGTAAATACAGAGTGGGCTACAACTGCTGTAAGTAAATAATTAAAGAGCCAATCTCCTAGCCAGCCTAACTGATTGCAAGAGCTACTCTGAGGGCCAATTTAGAAATTATATGCCCCTTTTTGGGTCTGAGAGAAAAATATGCCTCCTGCACCACTGTAGAAACAGCAGCGAAAATCTATGCTTCTGATATGTCCCATTTAGGGAGTGTGGCCACATGCTTCTCTCAGGCCAGACAGCGAGACGAAACTGTGCATGTACATCTCATTTTCATTTTTACTTCCCTCCTCCTTCCCCGTTTATTACTACAACCATCATCAGAGAACACGGCCCAAGCTGCGGTCACGCGGGGATCAGATGTGGGCAGGCCCGTCCCCCACTTCAGTCCAGCAGGCTCTCCACCAGCCCCACACGGCTGCCCTGCACCAGCAGGACACAGACCCGAGCTCACGCCATCCAGCCCACTGCGACTGGCACGGTCTATTTCTCAGAATATCTGAATCAGCTAATGAGAGAGGCAGATGGCCGTAATGAGGGTGTGTGCGTGAGCAACAGAGCGCGCGATTCAGGGGTTCAGAAAGAACGTGCTCGTCCCGAGATCAGAAACCCTTTCGTCCCGACTCCCTGGACGCGGTCGCTTCCCCTAATCCTCGCGCTGCCCCCTTCTGCTCCATCTCCCAGCTCCCCCGGGGGCGCCTGTGCTGCCTTGTGGCCCGGTAATTAGAGATTTGGATCCCTGGAAGCCCGTTGGGAGCGCTGCGGAACAGCTGTAGCCCGAGGCCAAGGAGCAGACAAAAGCGCGGCTCTTAATTGCATCAACAAGCCGGTTCCCCGCACCCTCGGCTGCTCCGCGCGGCTGCTTGGCTGAGGCGGGCAGGCCTCATTACGGATTCTGCACATGGGGAGGAGGGGGCCGGGCGGAGCAGATGGCAAACAGGCGGGCGGCGGAGCGCCGGCCGGCCTCCCCGCTCCCCGCGCCGAGCAGATGCCCGCAGAACAAGAACAGGAGGGCGCGCGCGCGGGGGATTAGCGGCAGCTCCGTGTCGCGGCCCGGCAAAGGTCAGGAGAGCGAGCTGCGGGAGGGCGTGCTGATTAGCAGGGCCGGAACCAGCCAAGGGGGAGAGGGGCATGTCGGCCGCAGCCCGTGAGCGGAAGCACAGGGACTTCAGAAGCTGCCACCCCGAGCCCGGCCCTTGATCCGCCTCGCCTGCTATTGCCAACTCTGACCGGCAGCAGCTCTTTGGGGAGTCAGGCAGGATTCTTTGCTTGCCCTATTTGGAGCAGAAAGGGGTTGAACCTGGCCCTTCTCAGGACCAGAGGGGGTCTTTCACCAATGAGCCCAGACGAGGGCTGTCTACTCCTATACGCTTGCTGTGAGCTGGCTTTTATTAGGGTATCGATTGACGGCAAAAGAAGAAGGGGACGGCAGAGGATGAGGTGGCTAGATGGAGTCACGGTGGGTGTGGGTTTGGGTGGACTCCAGGGGATGGTGGAGGACAGGAGAGCCTGGAGGAATGTTGTCCATGGGGTTGTGATGGGTCAGGCATGATTTTGCAACTAAACAACAACAATAACAACAACCTCTGCAAGTTGACTCAAACCCTGAACTTGGAGGTTATTGCAATCCTCATGATGGAAGACGTGACAATTTCCTCACCCAGGAACACCCACCAGTGGTGGCTTCACAGCAGGACTTTGAGACCAACCTTTGGCACCTGACTCCGGAGTGACGAGGAGGCCCCAAAAGTAGCAGGGATGGCTTACTACGTCCTGAAGACAGCCACGTCGAGCACGTGGAACTGGCGTGCATTCTGCTTGGACGGCTTGTCATGTTTTGAAGGAAGTGAAGTAGCAAATGCTGACCTGGTTCACAGGTAGCAGCCACCCACAAGGTAGGTAGTTAGATTCTGGGTTGCCCTGACCTGCACATGTGGCCACACTAAAAGAACATGGTTTGTCTGTCACAAACAACTCAGACAAAGAACCATCATTGGAGGATGAAACGCAGGACTGTGGGTTGTTCCTGGCTTGTTTGGCCAGATTACAGAGGCGACTGGGCAGGGAGAAAATTCCCAAAATGGCAGCACTGCTCAAAAACAGTTTGTTTTAAGCGTGCTCTTTGCAATGCACATTTTCTTAGAAGGTAGGCGGGAGCCAGAATGTACTTCAGGGTGATTTACAGGGAACTGAGTCCAGTTCAAAAACTGCAGTTTAGTCCAGGGTCTAACTGCTACTGGCCTCACCCCACCCCCTGCATTTCCAGTTTAGGGGTTATGAAGGGAGTGCCACTTCCAGGAATTTTTGCCGCTGCACCTTACTTGTTTGAATAGGCTTTTTTTTCTTTTTGCAATGGAAAACGGATAGATCCGAATCTCGCCTCCCTGATTATGGGTACTGGAAAAGGAGGCCCTGTGACAAAGGCCCGTGTGAGCGCATGAAATGGGTCCTAGGCACAGCTCTTTTGCAGGAAATTCATGCAGGGCTGAGCTAACACCGAACGAGGAGTGATTCTGGTCTCACGTCAGTCTCACGTCCTGCATGTGGGCTGAACGCTCATCCCAGAGATTAATGGCCAAGTGCATGAATCTCCCCTTGTAATCTGGCCTACTTCCAGGCAAACCCACGAAGCAATAGCAGCTCTCCAGTTCCTACTCGTGTGTGTGTGTGTGCGCGCGCGCGTGTGTGTACACATGCACTGCCTTTTCCTACAGAGTATTTGCTGGGAGATTAAGGGTTAAAATGCAAATCTCTCTCTCTCTCTCTCTCTAGCCTCAAGTGACTTCTCTAAAAGGCCATCTGCCATTCTGGCTTTCAATCCTCATCCGGAGAGGGGGAAGGGAGTATGTGCGGAGGGCGCCTATTTGTACGGTACCAGCATCCTCTGATTTCCAGTGGAAAACCATCCGGTTGGTACCCCTCCAGGGCTATGAAGTTTCCAGGGCTATGGAGAATTTAAGGAAACCTGTATAGGAGCAGTTGGTTTCCTTTAGAAGCAGCATCAGGAAAGAGTTTGTAAAACACAAGGCAAGCCTGGGAGGTTCATAGGGAAGTTCCCAGAATCCACATTCAAGCCACACCTTTATGAGGACAAACCCCAAATAAACAAAAGCGGGTGGAAATGCTCTTCTAGGGGGATGCTAGAGGGTGGTGTTAGCCAGAACTGACTAGGACGGACCATGACCTGCTGCTCCCAGCTCCCTTGATGGTCACTGGAAGTGGAGTTAACAAGTGAAAAATTGCTAATTTGCTAGTTAGATTTGGTGGCAACCCCCCTCTTAGTATTTTTTAATTTAATAGCATTAAAAAGAGGTGCCTGCTAGTTAAACCTGGCTCTTTTAGTTATCTGTAGCTATTTTCTTTCTAAAATAATATTCTTTTAAAATCCATGGTGCATTTGGAGGGAGTGGTGTGTGGCTGGAATTATTTTTTACCCATCCCACAAACAGACAAAGAGTGCTAAAGCAAGGGTGGGCAGTGTGTGGATCCCCAGTTGTTCCAGCCTACAGCTCTCATCATCCCTACCAAGGTTGACAGGAGCTGTTGGTCAAGCTTCTGGAGGCCACCAGTCACTAGCTCCGGGGCTGGATGGACCAAGGACTCAATTCAGTGCAGAGCAGCTATTCTTCTACGTGGGGGAAGCACCTTCCCTGGCTTTTGAGATTTGAAATATTTTCAAACATATTTCTGTCACCATATGGAGTAGGAACTCGCATTTAAAAAATGCAACGAAAGCTCAGATACCCGATTACATCCTTTAGCATTCCAAACCATGTTGTACACAGAGTAAAATGCAGGGATTCCCACTCTAAATCCAATCTGTCTATTTCATACATTAATGTCAGTGAACATATTTCACTTTCTTTCAAAGCATTTAAAACAACAACAACAACAGCAAAGCCAGGTATACAAAGGATTCTCTTGGCTCTCTTGAGTTCTGTCAAAATGAAATGGAGCCAGGGATTTAAATATGCATTGATTTGTCTCCATGTGAGATCTTGCAGGCAGGGGCATAGAAAACAGTATTTATCAAAAAAGTCTATTGATTAGGAATTTCCCCTGCATTGGTACTCCCTCATTTATAACTGGGTTAAAGATGCCCTTGTCACCTGCGGGCTTTCCAGGCTGTGACCCAGTTTCTCAGTGCGATTTGGAAGCCAGGCGCGCCTGCTCACAACCATGGCCTCACCAGCCACAATTTCAGAATGGACTCAGTAGCAAATCGAAGAGTGCCCCTTGCAAAGGAGGACTCCCAGCCACCCTCAGTCAAGGGGCTAACTGGCTGCCAGGCAGCAAATATATCAGCAAAACACCAAGGAAGAGGATTTCAGGATGATTTCTCTTCCCCATGTGTAGTTTTTGCTCCAAATACAGACCTCAGCACCGTTCAAGGCTTTGACAAATGCAAGGAAAGGTTAATGGGGGAAAAACAGTTTTCTCTTGATGTCTTATGTTTTCTACCATGGCACAAGCAGCTCAATAATCCCGTTGCCAAGACGTTGTTCCAGCCATTCTGTGCAAGCAAAGCCTTGCAGACCTGACAAAAGGGAGGGCAGGAAGGAAACGGCTGGTGCAGGCTGCCCTCCCGCCCTTCTTCCAGGCAAAACCGAATCGAGGTGGGCATGTTTGTGTCCCCTTCTTCATGGCTTCCCTGGGCCAAGCTGCCTGCAGTCCAAATATACACTGCAGGGAGAGGCTGGCCTTGGGCCCTACTTCAAAGAGGACACACCTGGATTTGAAGGAAAGTCAGAGGATGGTCCCCTGTTAGAAGGCAGCTGCTTTCACAGGTGTAAGCAGCAGCATTGGGCCCCTGCCAGGCCAAGCCCTGCCTACCCTCCCCAGCAGCCCTGGAGGGTCGAAAGTGAACCAGTTGTCCTGCTGAACTGCTTTGGGAGCTCTGCTTCACTGCAGGGAAAGTGCTGACTCCAGGTGTCAGAGGCCCGGGCACAAGGCACCTTGGGCAGGTGCACTCCACCAGCGATTCTACTTCTCACCTGCTACGCTGGCTTCCTCGATGGGCAGGGGATGCGGGAGCGATCGGTGCCACCTCTCCGTTCTTGCTCCTTGCACCATTGCTTGGGCCGAAGCCTGAGGCAGGTGAACAAGTGGCAACGGGGAAGGGGGGCAGTGACCCAAGGAGCTCTCCTCATGCAGGGGTGGGGGCCCCATGCAGGGGCGCACGCACACCTACCCTCAACCCCACCCACCCTGCCATCAGGCATCCAAAGGAGAATGTCTGCAAAAACTGAGCCAGCTTTGGAGCTGCGACAGTGAAAATCGGCAACCGTGCTCTTCCCCGTAATCTTTCCCCACCTTTTCTTTCCTTTTTGAAAAGATGACTGGATGGCATCCCTCCCATGTCCCTGGAAGGAAGGTCAGCTTTGTGGAACAGTCTGCCCGGGCAGGCAATGCCTCTAGGCCAAGTTCGAGTGAAGTGGCCAGAAAGCCTTTGTAGCACGTCACCTGGGCACTAATAAAGGCAGGGCTGCTGCCAGGCTGTCCCAGGGCACCAGCCCCAACCCGTTTGCCAGGGCCTTGGGTCAGTTCCTCTGAGCCCTGAGGATCCACTGATGCCAATGGAAGTCCTTTCTCGGCTTCACTGCCAATGCAGGGCGTGCTTTTCAAGAAGCTTCTGCCTGGGGAGGAAAAGGTTATTTCCCTCCCAAATCCTTCCCCCACTCCAGCACGGCAAGTAAACCTAGGGAGAAAAAAATTCTTCCACTGGTGTTACTGGACCCTTTTCATCCACACTTGATTACATGAGGTGGGGGCTTTTTTCCTCCAGAAGTGCAAGTGCGGATGAGAAATTGCAAATGGACTGTAATTGAAGAGGAACTATTGGTTTGAGTTTACTTGGGGTGGGGTGCAAATTAGTTAAATAACTTATTGGATCTGATTTGGAAGATCAATGAATTGGCTGCTTTTGCCTCCTGTGATGTTCAAATTAAAATCCTGGTCAATATTTCTGAAACTGTGTACATGGGTCAACCTTTGCACAGGGGAGATTTATGCAGATTTGTGTCATGTGGGCCCTGAATCTTTTACACTTCCTTGTACGGGGGCAGCCAAGATGCTCTTTGGCCATGCTTTGATTGAGAAACCATTCAAGACTATATTTTGGCACTGTTCCAGTCATCATCTACACTTGCAGCAGCAGGATATAAGATCTCCTGGCTGTGAAAGCAGATTGCCAGATAAGGGTTGGGACCTCCGCCTTGAATGCTTCTCTACAACAAAGCTCCCAGCCAGGAAAAAATAGCACAGCAAGGAGAGGGGCTGAAGTGCAAC
Source organism: Varanus komodoensis (assembly GCF_004798865.1). Lineage (NCBI taxonomy): Eukaryota > Metazoa > Chordata > Lepidosauria > Squamata > Varanidae > Varanus > Varanus komodoensis. The sequence goes on along the minus strand of NW_025336169.1, from coordinate 2,877,488 downwards.
CTGCTGCTTGATTTCTACTTGCGGGGAAGACAACCCAGGAGGCATTCCCAAAACCTCCCAGCAAACACACGCCCCAAACCCAAATCCTTATTAAAACCTCGTACAATCAGTTTAAAGTACCAATTATACCGAGAATTTGTGTTACATACTATGTTTACTAAATATTTTTAAAACAAAACATAGTATTAAGACCAATTTAATAAACCCAGTAAAATCACAGTTTTCATGTAAGCAAGCCAGAAGTTTGCCTTCCAAGATGGAAGGCATTTTAGTAAGGATGGCATTTTAAAAAATGGTTTCTAGAGGACAAATATCTGACAGCAGCAACCTTAGGGAACCCTTCCCCAGTGTAGAGCCCTCTAGATTTATGGGACCACACTGCCCATCAGCCCCAGCCATTCCTCATGCTGATGGGGGTTGTAGTCCAAAACCTGTGGAGGGTGTCACTCCAGGAAGGGCTGCTTTTTAAGTGTCATCAGCTCTGCTTTCCCCATTTGGCCCCCACAGCAGCTTCCTAAGCCCAAGTGCAGTGCGTGGCAACAGCCCGGCTTTGAGATGAGAAGGGGATGGAACACAGCGGTCAGGTTATCCCTGTCCGGGAATGTGTTTTCCCTGCTGTAGTTGGTAAAAGGCACCTCGGCCTGCTGAAGACTCCTGTGCCCCCAGTAACAGTCAAAGGTCAATGAACAGCCCAGGCTATGCACCTGTTCGTAGAGGCTGCAGGCTTCAATGTCACTGAGGTGGTGTATCCACCCCAGGTTTCAGTCTGTACTTTAAAGGACGTATCTATGGTGCTGAGCCTAGCTTGGGGTTGGGAACCACCAGCCTCCACTGATTAAGAACCATGAAGCCTATCCTCCTATACTCATGCACCCACTGTGAATCCTATTAAAATCAGAGGGTCTTAGAAGGAAATAGGTATAATTTAGAATGTATTGTTAGTAAGTTGTGTGTGTCCATACATGCACACACAACTCTACAAAAAAGGGGATGGTTTTTGTGCTTTTTTTAAAGTAATAATGTTCTGATTATAGTGACATTGAGTACTGCTTGCAGGGTTTTTTTTACATTTTTGTATATAATTCATTGTAATGGGCACATATTAATGTAAGTTCAAACCATACATAGTTTGATCCTGCAGCACTGGCTGAATATAGCTTATTACGTCAGGTGTTTTCTTTTTAGCAGCATATTATTTTATCTTGTTTTTAAAAAGGGTTGCTTAGACATTTGCAGCAGTAAATGTGCCCTGAGCAGTTTGTGTAGAGAAGCATTATGGCTTTCTGTAGATAAAGACAGAGGGAGACCACGAAAGCGCATTGCTCCATTTGGTCAAGCACTGCTTCCTCCCATCTCAGCACGGCCCTGTGGGAACAGGGGAAATAGTCCAAGAAGTTTTGTGAGATGCACATTGTGAAAACTTCGGGCATGGATCCATGTGCTCCCATGAAACGCCCTTGCAGACCTCGTATGCATCAAGCAGACCTTTTCTTCCCCCTCTCCGTATCCATCCCCTCGCCAAATATGGGGAGAGCAGGCATTTTTCAAAACCGGATGCTCAAAACCTTTCACGCTGCTGCACAGATGTGCTTTCCTGCCCACTGGTGTGTTTGCATTACTTTGCAAAAGGAAAAATAAAATAAAACCACTTTTGCTCTTATTTTAAAAGAAATTCTGGGCCAGCTGTGAAATAACAAGATGCTACTGATTTCTGTAAGAACATCAGAACATTGCCGAATCAAGGGCCAAGGGGTAAGGTTAGGGCTAGATGGCACCCTAAGAGATTAGGGTGTGTACAAGATCCTTGCATACATCTCAGATCTCAACTTGGCTAAAAACTTGCTGCAAGAACACTGCATTTTTCAAGATATAGAAACAAAGAAACAGAGCGAGTCAGAAGGGGTCTCCCAGGCCATCTAGTCTGACCCCCGGGTCCAGCTGGCTCCACTCATGACATGCCTACCATATCTAATGTCTACGATACCTAAGACTATCTCCGAACATGGCAAGTGGGAACTTCACCCTCTCTCCTGCTCCCTACGACACGCTCCAGGACATGCAGTAGAATGGATTGCACCACTTTGGCATGGCAATAAAGAGCCACATTTTCAAAAGCTTCCTATATAGAATGGCAAAGCACAGAAAACAACAGTGGAAGCGTCGGAGGGGACCTAGAAGACCACGGCATCCCCAGCGGGCTGCAGGCCACACCCTTCCAGCAGAGCAAAGGTGGCTTGGCAGGCCAGCTCAGTGCATGACTCTGGGTGACTTTGGGCCAGTCGGACTTTCAGCCTAACCTACCTCATGGGGTTGTCCTGAGGATACAATGACGAGAGCAGGAGGATTAAGCAAGCCACTTTGAGACTCTTGACAGAAGAAAGGTAGGATATAAATATAACAAGTAAAGCTGCAGTTTTCCCTTGCACAGCAAACTGGGAAGGGCAAATGAATCATCTGGTCGCACTTTGCCACTACGGCAAAATGTACAATTTCTCGGTTTAAATGATTGCTATATTTTTTTAAAATTAGCACTGATACATTCACATTTGCATATGCACCTGCAAGTGTTATGCAAAAGACTCCCTCTTCCCACCCCCTTTCGGGTGACACATTTCCCCCATTTTGGGCATGTGCAGGTGAGAATCTGGAGACACTTAGGATGCCCTACCTTACATGGTTGTCGTTCACTTTGCCAAGTTAGCTATTGGACCTCAATGGTTTGGAGGCTTTAAAGTGCTATAAAAATGCCACTGCTGCTCCACGTTTGGATGTTGACTCTCTCCCCTGTCATAATCAATCAATGTGCATCATTGTTATCTAGCTGTCTAAGGACAGTCCTGGGACAGAAACTAATTGCTTCTGGACAATTGGTATTCAGGCTTGCCGCCGCACTGCCTGACATTTTAAAAAATCAGACAGGCACAGGAAGGAAGCCGTGTGCGTCCCATCACATCCCTTGAACCATGGCCACCCACTGCAGACTGCTGCATCTCCTCCATCGCCGGAAGGCGGCGGCGGCCTCCCGCCTTCCTTCCCCCCACCAACAGCACCAGCTCCAGTCCTCATCTCCTGCTCCTCTGCAGCACCACCCTCGGCTGGACCAGAGCAAGAGGCAAGGGAGCCAGGAGACTGCAATGGCGGGGAGCAGCAGCAAGCCCAGCAGGTGGGGCAGTGGCCCCGGCCAGAGCACGGACGCCCAGCGAGTGCTGCGACAGCATATTTTTAGCGCTGAACTTAACGGTCTTCTATGGAGCCTGTTCGGGGAGCCATGTGAGTTGCTTCAGCCGTGAAGCACTGAACTAATATTTCTCTTTCCCCTTCTCTGGCCACCAGTGCATGGTTCACAAGTGCTCCTGTATTTCTCATAACCAGAATATTTGCCAACTCAGATGTTTAAAAAGCATTTTTATTTTTATTGCATGTGAAGCTTGCTTAAAGCACAGCAGCAGCTTGGCTGCAGGAGGAGAACGGACGTCCCTTATGCCGCCTTCATCAGCAGGTGCTCGGAGGGATGCCTTTGCAGGGACTTCGGCCTGGCTGCATCCTTGCTTCCAGCCACTGCCCAGGCATGGTTGCCCCTGGAATGCCAGGGAGCCATGCCCGGTCCTTCAGCCTGGACTGCGAGAGCCATTGCTGCGGGCTTTGGACATGCCCTTGAAAGTGCAGTGTAGGCTGGGAGCTGCCTGGGAAGGTTCGGGGGCCTCCAGACAGCACTGTCCTGTCCCAGCCACAAGGAAAACCTGATCACGCCTCACTCCGGCTTCTAAGCCTTTGTCCAGTGCAGTTCATTCCCATTCAAGTGCAGCCTCCCAGGGTCACTAAAGAGAAGCCACTTCATTTCCCCTCAGGTCAAGCAACTGGAAACAAGGCCATAGAATGGAATGCCCCATTTTGGAGGACAGATAAAGAATTTGCATTCGAGAGGCTCCTTAAGAGAAACACACCAGCACTGCATGTCCTCAAAGTACAAACCCAGCATTGCATACCCTGGAACCTTGCTATGCTAGCTGTTTCACCAGCGGAGAGATTTACTGGTACAGAGTCTGGGACTCAGGCGAGCCGGGTTCCAGTCCCTACCCGGCCATGCAGTTCACTGGGTGAAGTACTTTGTTAGTCACAGACTCTCAGCCCAACCTACCTCACAGGGTTGTTGCTGTGAGGATAAGATTGAGAGGAGGAAGAGAATTCAGCTGCCCTGAGTTCCTTGGAAGGAAAAAAGGTGGGATATAAATATAATCAGTAAAATCATCGCACTAGAATGCAGCGGCGCCAGTTCCAGGCTTTGGAGGACCCTCAGGCAAGATACCCCCTAGGAGCCGCCCCATCGTTCAGTGCACCATTCTGCTTCCCATCACAGCCACCAGCGGCTCTTGCTGCCGTTGGCTTGCCCAGCAAACAGTCAGATACCAAACGGGCTGCAGCCAAAGATGAAGGTTGCAGAGGCAAAGGAAAGAACAAGTCCAGCGGGCTCTTATCTGTGGACACCAGTCTGGGAAGGGCCCTCAGCAATTGCCCCATGATGCCTACCCTTGACATCAGTCCAGGGGGCTCATTTTCCTAAAAGGGGGGCGATGGGCAGGCCTGATTGCCCCAGCGCTGGCTGGAAATTTCACCATGCCCTCAGCAGAGACTGAAAGGGGCCTTTCCAGGACCAGCAGTCAACGTGTTTACTTATGGTACGCATTTATCTTCAAGGTTGTGGTGTGGAGCAGGAGCAGGAGCAGGAGCGGGAGACCCCCCCCCCGCAAGAGATCCAGTGATGACATCAATTACTGCTCAGAGCAAAACAGACATCATTTTCCTGAGCTGAAGCATCCATTACAGCACTCTTAAGATAGCCAAACGATTGTAACCACAGGCTGTCAGAACGACAGAAAGAGAAGGCAGCGGGGCGGGGTGGTTTTCGAGCTGAGAACGGTGAGCTGTTCTTTGGGCATTCAGTCACAAACTTTGATGGAACCAAGTGGGCAGAAAGAGAGAGGGAGGGAGAGCCATTCGTGGGCTCTGTCAATATGACAATCACTTGCCTTTTGGAGATGACGATATGAATGGCCGCCCTGAAATTATATCCCCCCCCCTTTCTTTTTTCCTGTGAGCAACAGATAAAGCCCAAGGGCTAGAGGACTGAAATCACGGAGGCGGGGGGGGGGGGGAAATGGAGGAAGGAACGAACAGGCACTGGATTCATCCGACCAGAATAGGTGCAATTTATTTGCACTTGCTATTTTGAAAGCTTTCATGCTCTGCAAAGGTAGGCAGGGGCCGGATAAGTAAAAGTGGTCCAAAAATTGCTTGACAAAATAACAGAGGACCTTTTCCCGACGACTTGCATTCATCGCTGCCCTCCACCAATCGAGAAAGTAGGGCAGAGAAAATAATTCTCCAGGAGAGTCTGACTGAGCCAGCTGCAAATGCAGGGTGCTGTTAGCACCCGGGGGACCTGCCAGGACCCCAGTTCCTTGCAGGGCCCCCTTGAGTACCCACCCTGGGCTCCCTTTAAACATGCTCCTGTTCCAGAGCACTTCAGGAAGATTGTATTATATCCTTTCAGGAAGGAAACCAGGAAGATTATAATATTTATATCCTTTCAAGAGACAAAAGGCAGCTTACCTAACCCACCTCCTCTTCCTCCTCTGAATTTTAGCCTCACAACAACCCTGTGAGGTAGGTTGGGCTGAGAATTTGTGACTGGCCCAAAGTCACCCAGTGGGCTCCATGGCTTAGTGGGGACTAGACCCTGGACCTCCTGAGTCCCAGTCCTGCTCTCTTAACCATTACACTGTACTGCCTCTCAGTACAAGATGATCTTACAGTGAGGGTAACCCCTTGAAACCCCCAAGAGGAAATGCATCATCAAAAAACAAGGACAGAGCTTTACATAAGATTGGAATATGCTAATCTTCCCACTTGATTGGTCAGAGGAAGAGCTGGGCCTTCATGCCGCCAATCCAAGGCACCCTCATCATCTGGGTGGGGTCTTCCACACTCTGGTGGGATTCACTGTATTTCCCTTTAAATTGTTATTTCTAAAATGTCATTTGTAACACATTTGCTGTCACATGCAATCTACCTATTAGTTGGGTACCTCCTAGTTGGTGGTTTGTAAGGGCTTACCCCATGTGCTGCTTTGGTTTTAAGCTTTTACGTTCACAACACAATCGCCAGGGCAGGAAATTGACTTTGGAATGGGACCTCTCAGCACAGCAGAGAGTTTTGGATGAAGAACTTTCCTTGAAGGTGGGTAAGAAGAAGTGCTGAAACTCCTCTTCTGTACTGTGTTTCCCTTTGGGCCTCTTTGTACAGAACATGCTTTACAATGGCTCATACCAGTAATATGAGCAATCACATCTTTGCAAATGCTTGGCTATCTGAAGGACACTTTCACCCAGTGACAGCCCAGGTTTGCTACTAACTCCATGGGGAGTCCTTCCAATCCCAAATTCTAACCTTAGATGTCTTTCCAATACCCCCATCTGCTGCATTCACACATTTTATGCACACGAATCAGGGATGGGCTGGAAATACTAGTCAAGTGCCTACTTACTGCAAACACAGGCAAAACTTTTATGAATACATATCAAAATTATTTACCAATTTCCTCTGTGCTACTTTGCAACTACAGAAAGAAACAGCTTGTAGAGCAAAAGAGATAATGCAGAAAACAGAGACTGATGGTATGTGCATTTTTGGCGTTGTTGTTTTTAAGCAAGTCAGAAAACTGCCTGCTGACTGGCTCAGTAATAAAGAAAGAGATTCTGGAATTAGCTATGTGGCAGTAAATTTCCAGGATAATATAAAACTCCATCTACAAAGCATTTCCCTCTGGTGGAAGGCTGCTGACAACTAGCAGAGGATGAAATTAACGGCGGTCACCCAAGGCAATGACAAGGCCAAGGATTTTAAGTACACATCCTTGTATGTGACTCATTAGGACGTGTGTGTGTGTGTGTGTGTGTGTGTGTGTACGCTCAATGGACCCTCACTCATCTCTAGAAAGTCTGGGAATATGAAAAAACCAAGCCAACCAAGATCTTTTGGGGCTGCCATATTGGAGCTAGCAGTGGAAGGGTAGACACTCATTGTGATAGCAACCATGGCCACACCACAAAGGTGAATCCAAAAGCTACGGTGGCCCATATTGACAGACACAGTCCAGGGAGGTGGAGATCAAAGCAAATGGGTCTTAATGGCCCAGTCAAGGCCAAACCACTCCAAAATACTTCTTATTCCAACCAAATATGATGTGTGACTTCCAGGAAGGTTTGTTTCCCTCACCTACTATGAAGAAATCCACTAAACCCAGAGGAGATGGGGAACCCGAAGTGGAGGCAGGGCTATTCCAAGACGTTGCCACATGGTGTAAAGGACAAGATGGCACTTCAGTTCCATGGGCTGCGACTGATGGGACTGGCAGCCCCATTTGTTTATTACCAGCATCAGCTATGTTTGCTGAATCACATCTCTGTCCTTATGCATACATGCGAAGGAGGAAAGGAAAGGGTTAGTTGAACATCCAAAGACTGCATGGGTAAACAGATGTGAAGTCTATACTTCGCCCCCCCCACACACACACACACACTCCATCTCTTTTACTTCTCTCCAGCCAGGTCTATTCAAAGAATTCTTTTGCAACATGGAGGACCCCAGGAGTGTTGGAGGACAGCTTCCCAGGATACCTCAGCTTGCCTAACTGGCTGGGGGATGCTGGGAACACTCACCCAACCCGACTGAAGGCTGTTTTACCCAGGGCTGGCAAAAGACATAGTGCTGCCTGGGGCAAGGCACTGGCTAGGCGGTGTTTTGTGCAAATTATGCAAGATGTGGCCATGGCTTAAGCAAACTTCTCTTCCTTTGGGAAAAAATGCAAATAATTTAAAAGCTGAAGCCACGAAAAAGAAAACCAACTTGACCTGCTTTCTGCCCATGAGTCGGGAAAGGGCACATATGTGTGCCGAGTTCAAACAGGTCAACTTCTTCAGCATTGCCCTTTCCTAGCGTTATGCACAAACCAGGTCAAAATGAGTTCTTTCAAGGCCAGAAGCTTTCAGTCAAAACTAGCTAATCTTTATATTGTTAAGAACTCCTACTTGAAGGGTGGACTTCACTCCTATAAAATGCTGTGGTGGACACTAACTTGGTCAGCTTCAGAATAAGATTAAGCAAGTTTGGATCAATGGTTACTAGTGATGCTGGGATACATTTGTTTTATTCTACTGGTTTTTATTGTAAGCTATCCTGAGATGCTAGTGGTGGATGGGGTAGAAAAGCTTTGAATACATACATACTTGTTCCAGGATCAAAGGCAAGATGGCTCTCACTACCAAATGCTGGGGAACATGTGCAGTGTGGTGCTTGGCTTCCCTACATGTCAACTTCTTATCTGGGAATCTGGCTGGTCACTGCTGACTAGAAAGGCCTTTGGGTTGATCCAGCAAGAGAATTTTTATATTTTTATGTTCTGAAGAGCAATTCTATTTCTGACCAACTCACCAGTCATTAATGCTATGGGACTAGAGCTATAAACGTCACAAATGCTCTAGGTAATTACCTAGCACTTCAGAAGGCACAAATCTCTGTGTTCAAGAAAGAGAACAACTTGTCTTTGACATGAGTTGATAACAAAATTGTACTCTTGTTGCTCTCTCGATCAACAGCTTTCATTTCTAACCATTGACTTAAATACTGCATTTGCATGCAGAAGTAGCTCTGCTGTCATTAAACAAGACCTCCATTTAAAGGTCCCATGTGGAGAATCCATGGGCCACACACTTCACCCCTCCTGCTCAAAATGCCCCCCTGGTTGGGTCATTCCTGCCAGGACCAGGCACTGAACCTTTATTGGCTTACAAAACAGGTTGTCTTGCAGCTGAGCCAGAACCAGATCAAACAAACAGCATTGCATGACGTGTAACCCTGGTTAGGACATGTAACTGAGCTCACTGCTTTGGATTTATAGCCTGCCTTTTTCTTAAAAAACAAACTCAAAGTGGCTGACATTCTCTTCCTGCTCTCAGTGTTACCCCGCAATGACCCCTTGAGAGGCTGGGCTGAGACTCTGACTGGCTCAAAGCTATTCGGTTGGTTCCATGGCTGAGTGGGGGCTAGAACCTGGTTCGGCTGAGTCCCAGGCCTGTGCTCTTAACCACTGCACCACACTGACCCTCCCTGCCGTGATTGCTGCTAATCTGCTCTTCATTTCCATTCTCTCCCCACTCCCACTCTTGCATGCAGGGCACCTCTACCACCTTGGTTTGTCAGCTTCTTGGGGCAGAGATTTGCATATAGATTCAGGGTAGTATATTTACTCCTTTATATGCTAGAGGAAAATAGCTTTGTTCCGCCCCACCCCACCGATCCAGAATATTCTAACTGCAATTCACATTAGGGATTATGACCATCAAACAGTCGCAGCAACCCCTGTATGTTCTGCCAGGTGAAATTTGCTCTGGATTAAAGGAACCAGATTTTGTAAAAACAAACCAGGAGGAACAGAATGCCCTGAAAAAACCCAGCAGTTTGATATTCTGCTCCCTGTATATTAACCCGACAGCTGAAGGCTGCCACAGAACTGCGATGGCTTGATCTTAACCCTTCTGCAGTCTTTGATCTAGCAGATGCAGGAAGTCACCACAGCCCTTGCTGTCTTGAGCCTGCTCTCTCACCCAGGATCCCCCGGCTGGTAGAAGCACTGCCAGGTCATTGCCCCCAAAGATCCCACAGCCTTCCTTGGTGGAGATGCGAAGCCACCCTGGAATGGCATACCAGGCCAGCTGACAAATGCTGCCATATTGCCCCAGCAGCTCGGTCGAATGGAGCAAGTTGTGGGAATGACCACCATCTGCCTTGCTATTTCCCTGCTCTGAAGGGAAGCTTGCAGGTGAGGTCAGAAAGAGGTCCCACCTGGGAATGGAGCAAGGGAGGATTCACTCTGTGAGCATTTGCTGAGAACCCGCATCAGGTCTGCATAAAGATCCAGTGAGCAGGGTGGCCTCTTTTTTCCATCACCTGGGATCATATTTAGTAGCTGGCTGGGAATTCTCTCTCTAACTTGCGAGTTGCACCCTTAATTACTTGACCAAACATTTCACACACACACACTCGCTCTCTCATTTAAAGTGGCATTTTAAATATTGTTCATGATCATGAAAGATGTAAAAGCAAAGGTAATTTTTTTATTATTATTGTTATTTTTTACACATCTTCATGTGGAAGTAGCTGAAACTCCATTAGGAGACTGAGAGGAGCAACGCAGAAAGACTGAACGTAATTATTTTCTGCAAAGGTAATGAGACAAGGCTAATTTAGACATCATTCATAGGAGCATGATCTCCCAGGGCTCCTATCAGTTCCCCACAATTCCCATTAGCCCTAGCCAGCATGGCCAGTGGTCAAGGATAATAGGAACTGTAGTGGTCTAACTCACCTGGAGCGCACCGTGTTTGAGAAGGCTAATTTAGCATAAGTGAGCCAGCAATGGCAGGGATAAGAAAGAATAAGGGAAGCAGCTGGTGGAAATGTTTGATTCGTCAGAGGGGGTCTTGCCCAGGAGTCCTTAACACTCCCACCCACACTGGAGTCACCCAGTCTAAGGAGGGCCTGGATTTTCTCCAATCATGCTTTTAAGAAAAATCCCCTTTCACAATTTCTTTAGCTGCAACAAGGAAGAGAATGATCCAAGGGACGCGTGTGTTGGATTTCGTCAGTGGCTGGACAGTTGCACATGAAATGCAGGCAAGCTGCTGATGCATTTGGATCCAGGTGAGCAGAGCTTTAGGGTACAAAACCTACACATATTTACCCAGAAGTCCTACTTGCTGAGCAGAAGGGAAATGATTCCTAGCTGGGTGTGACAGAGGAATACAGTCTGAGGACATTAGAACCTATAGTTTCAGATTTCAGCTTTTGTTGCTGTTTATTTATAAAAATGGCTAATTATTGCATCACAACCCACTTTGAAAAAAAAATATATGCGCATTTAAAAGCCTCCAAATCTAACTTCTCATACAGTCTATTTTTGATGGACTGAAACATAATATTTCTTAAATGTTCACATTACCCCTCTTGTTGGCAGTGCAAACCTCATCTTTTCCTTGACCATCACAATCAATGGCTATAAGCTAGCTAGAAGCATGTTTGACTTCAGTATAGACCAGAAATAGCATTTAAAACATTTTACTCCATTTCTTCAGCCAAAAGAAAGGCTTCGGAGAGTTACAGTTCCTGCCCTTAGGCTTATAATTTCTGAGACAGGATATAAGGAAGGGGATGGGGAGGGAAGAGGAAAACAAAAAAGTGGAGGCGCCAGTCCTTATATGAACGGCAATATTAATGAGCTGTAATTAAAAAACCCTATCTTTTCAGGGGTTGCTCTATGGTCTGGCCTCCCTTCCCCATGTAACAGACACAGTGCCAAACAGCTTTCGTAAGAACATGAGCGCCTTCAGCAGTGGGAGCATCGCTTGCCTTTAGGAATTATTCTTGGTGAGGTTAGTGGTTTGCTAAAGAACAAAAATGCTTTTCGAAAGACCCTTTCAAGAAAAGAAAGCAAATGAGAAAACCAAGCATGCATGCATGAGGCAGACCCACACCCAAGCCTCACAGTTGTTCTGACGGATCTGCAAAGTTCTTTTTTGCCCATCTTGACTAAAATTCAATGAGTCTGGACTGAGATGCTTTCAGGGTGCATGGGTAACCCCCAGATGATTCTGGAGAGTTACACATGTTCTTATTAAGATGCATAGCTCACACTTCTAACTGTGTAACCAACAGAAAAACACTTGCCTGCACAAAAGTTGGATTATATATTTCTTATTAAATTCAGGAGTATACCACCCATGGCTCTCTGGGAGGCTAACAAAAGTTAAAAAGACATACACCCAACACTTAAAAGACCAAAGCCATAACTGCAACTGCTATTATTCAGCACAGAAGCTAATGGCTGGGGAGCTCGGTGAAGATTTTGTCGGGGTTTAGGTACTGCCAGCTCACTCAAGAGCGAAAATCTTTGCACTAACCCATACAATGCAAGTCGTCCCAGCCATCTGCAGAAAGGACGTGGATGGCGGCTCCAAGCAGCTCGGTAGAGCTGTCTCTCATTTCTTTTGGAAATCCTTCTGGTTTCGTGCAAGTGCTCAGAACAAGCACCTGCCACACCACAGAGCGGTGCAGTGGTTCGAATGTTGGACTGGGACTTGGGAGATCTGGGTTCTAGTCCCTGCTTGGCCAGAAAGCTTGCTGGGAGACTGGGCCATTTACTCTCAGCCAAACCTACCTTATCAGGTTGTTGTGAGGATAAAATGGGGAGGAGGGCAAGGATTGTGGAAGCTGCTTTGGGGTTCCTTGCCACAGGGAAAAGGTGGGACCTGGCTTCGGGAAAATGGGAAGATAGTTTTGCATTTTTTGAAGATGATACTGACTTCCAGCCCAAAGAACTGAGGTGAGAGTGTGGCACCCCACCCCCCACAGTCACCTTCATCTCCAGACCTTGTACCCTGCAAAGGTCACTGAGCAATGTCTTGCCTCTGACGAAATGACACCAGGGGCTGTCAGTCCCTGCCTCTACCCTTTTCACTTCTGTGGACCTTTTGTGTTTAACTCTAAACCCTTTAAAGATTACAAAACCAGGGCACCGTTATTTTCCAGGCACCTGAATTTCAGCGTACAGCCCAGCACACCACGGCTGCCTGAGGGAGGGGAGGCTCGGATGCAACAGCCCCTTAAAACTAGTTTTCGAGCCGGGATTAAAAGAAAGCCCAAATTCATATCTAGAGAACAGACAACATCGGGGCGAAGCCCCACGCCCTTCCTGCCTGGAAAAACCAGCCAGGATACTTGGCAGCCACCAGGCGGTCCTAAATCCACCTCGCTGTACTCCTCCAGCCTCCTCATCTGGCCAAACTGTTCTCGTGCAGCCACGCAGGTCTCGGAAAAGTTTGCCTGCCCGCCGAGGCAGCTTCGCGGGCCACCTTCTCCTTCGCACGGGTCACTCAGCACCCAACCTGCGCACTCCTCTGGTCCCCCCGCCCCCAAGAACTGGGGAAGGTCTCAGCCCGAACGAGATCAGAAACGCGGTGCCGGAGAAGAGCGAGCGAGGTCCATCCCGCTGCCTACGGGGGACCCCTCCTCACTGCATAGCACCGCCTGTCCGCGCCAGCCCGCGAAGCTGAAAAGGGCGAAGGAGGGCGACCCACCCGGGGAAGGCTGGTCTTCGCGGGGCGCCCTCGGCCGGCGCCAGGCAAGACGCAGCGCGCTCCCGGACGCGGTGCCCGAGCGGCCGGCCCCTTACCTGGCCAGAGGCTTGCGGGAGGTGATGCTGGCCACGATCACGCTGCCGGGCCTCGGCGTGGCCACGGCTCTGAAGGTGCCTTGCCAGAACTTCTCGAAGAGCTGCTTCTCGCCCTGCTGCACGCTCGCCATGGCAGGGCTGGCAGCGCGGCGCGGCGCGGCGCGCCAGGAGCTCTCCGAGGTGCTGAAGGGGCTACATCCCAAGAGACGCGCGCTCCTCCGGCGGAGCGGGCGGAGTCGGGGGCTCCCCCAGCCCTGGACCCCGTCCCGGCGGAGCGGGGTCCCTGCAGCCGCGCGCGCGGGGGTGGGGGCCGCCTCCGTCCGCCGCGCGATCCGGCTGTGCGCGCGCGCTGGCCCCGGCGAGCTGGGTTTTGTCTCCTCCACACCGTGACGTGCAACGGAGGCTGGCCAGTTTCGAAGCGCTCGCTTGCTCCCTCCTCCTCCTCCTCCTCCTCCTCCTCCGTCTGCCTGAACACGCGCAGACAAAAGACAGCGGCTCCTGCCCGAATCAGCATCACAAAGCAAAACTAGCACCGGGGTGGCCGGGCGTGTGCCTGTGCGTGGCTGGGGGGGGGGGGGGGGGGGAGGCAAGAGGGGGAGGCGCTGACTCAGACGAAATCGAATCGAAGGGAGGAAATGAGCACGCACAAGCAGGCCCCCTCCCAGCGGCGGCAGGATCCGCCACCCTTCTGCCCGGAATCGGGGTGGGAGGCTGCACTGGCATTATTCTAATTAAATAACTCTTTACCCGTCTCCTCCCACGCGCCTTTCTGTTGATGAGCTGCAGAAGTGCGGCGCTTCCGGGGGAGCAACGCTACTTTCGAAGGACGTCCAGGCTGTCGCAGGGGGCAACGCAGCAAGACAAGGTTTTGGGGATCCGGGAAGCGCCGCAGGCCTACGGCTGGTGTCCGTGGTGTGTGAATTAGCCTTCGACTGCCTGGAGCCCTTGAGATGGGGGTCTTATTACAACTCCCATCATCCCCAGGCAGTGCATGCTGAGCAGATAATAGGGCTTACAGCCCAAGTCCATTCAGGGGGCACCAAGTAGGGAAGGGCTGATTCCCTGAACCCACATTCCACCTCAGCCCCATCTGCCCACCCCATAGAGCAAATATAAAGCAAACACCCAGCTCGCCTCTGCCTGAGAGGATTCCACGGCCATGCTAGGCAAGCATGGGTCCCTCTCTTACCGCCCGAAAGGCAGCTCATTAAAGAAATTGCAGCAGATTTCCTGTACGCATTTTCAATTGAATCATCCGTCAAAGCTGCGCATATTCGTATGGGGGGAAGTTATGCCTGGAAGGGGAGAATGAAGTATTTTGAATAATGCCTCCAAAGATCGCCCAAAGATACATCTCATCTGAGTGAAGAGGGCTGCCTCCCCTTCTGTCACCTGCTGTTGCCCTTCCCTTCCTAAGCTCTGTATTTAAATTAATAGCCCAAGGCGCTATGAAATCTGGGACAGGGCTAGAAAAAGCAGCATCTGATTAATTTGTCAACGTTTATCCATTAACCACAAAATCCGACACATGTCTACTCAGGAGGAAGTTCATGGTAGGCAACTTTTTGCCCAAGAAGATATATGTACACCGCCACACTGCTCAGCTGGCAAAATCCCAAGCAGGCTAGATTTTAGTGACTGACATGCCATTTCCAGCATCACTTTTCAAAGATGTCTAACAAGGAAATGCTGCAGAAACACACTAGAAGGTATCAAATAGCTCATGGGTGTTATATGACCAGTGAATAGACAGTTTGTACAATAGGAAGCTCTGTGACAAATATGTTCCAGAGTTAAGAAAAGTTGAACAAGTGTTTAAAGTGGGACAAGGAGGAGGTCAGGTGCCACCACCAAAAAAGGCCCTGCTGATCTCAGCCACCAACCAGCAGATGGGCCAAAGAAGAACATCTCCAATGCCAATCTTGAAGTTCGGGCAGACTCATACCGTAAAAAAAATCCAGAAATATCTCTGCAAATTTAGGTATAAATGGGCAGAAAATTGATAGAAGAAATCCAGGGTAAAGCACAAAGCAATGAACATTGCAAAGAGTGAAATACATACAATTTGCCTTCAGTTCACATATAAAGATGGAGGAGTATGACACCACTGAACAAGACCCAGGGGTCAAGGTGGAGGATTGATCAAAACGCCAAGTCCTGGAGGCTGCAGCAGAGAATCAGCAAACTGTGTTCAGAGCTTGTTTTGCCCTGTTTATGGATGGACAGAAGCAAGGAAGCAAGCTTGACCCCTGGTGTTTTTAGAAGCAGCAGAGCCTTCGATCATTTCAGGCCAGGTGGAGGATGCCTATTTAAGTGCTTCTCCACCTTAATAACAGATGGATAACAGCAACACCATTCCTTCAAAAGGGAAGACGAACATTTTGGGACATCCTCCAGGTGTGTTAGATTGATAATTTCCAGCCAACTTGGTCATTGGCCAAGCTTGGGACAGCTGCTTTAGGGGGAAACATTCTAGCCCAGCAGTAGAAGGAATACATCACTTTAGACAGGAAGTGGCGAGTTGCACATCTGAACAGCTTTCTTCATCAGGGCTGGTAGATTGTGTTGTGCTGTGCCATCAAGTCATCTCTAAATTGCCATGTCCCTGTGAATGAAAGCTTCCAGAATTTGCTACCCGTGACACCCCTACTTAGTTATTCTAAATTCAAGGCTGCGGCTTCCTTTAAGGAGTTAATCCACCCCATCTTTGATTTCAGGTAGGCTTTAAGCTTGCAAAATTTGCTTTTTACTAGAAATGTGAACTCTACTGGGACCTGCAGCAAACAAGTCTTTAGGGTGGATGTGGAACTAAGGTACCAAGTATGTGCTCAGCCCAAGAAACTCACAAATCCTATCATGTACAGCCCCACTGGGAATTGCATTTCCCCACAACCATTTAATATAAGGGATGGGAGGGGAGGAACCTTTTTTTTGGGGGGGGGCTAATATAAGGCAACTGAGTGACAAACACTTGCTGATTTTCTGTAAATCCAAAGATGCAGATCCAACTTCTATACACACCTGCCTTATAATGAAGACAATGTGACATAAATAGTTGCTGGACTGGCACTCTCGGGATCCAGGTTCTAGTCCCCACCTGGCATTGCTGGGTGACTTTGGATCAGTCCCCAATTCTCAGTCTAATCTGCCTGAGAGGGATAAAATGTGGAGGATGAGGGGACTTGGGTAAGGCATGTTCAGTTCCTTGCAGGGAAAAAAGTGGGATATAAATATAATTTTAAAAATCTGAAGTAAAATGAGAACAGCAATTCTCTTGCAAGGATGAAAACAAGAAAGTAGTTTTGGAAGAGCAATTTTGAGCAGGCCTGTGGCAGGAGGGGAAAGGACTTAAAGTTCTTGCACTGGACCCGGCTTTTAAAAAAGCAAGTGTTCATGCATTTTCCCTGCACCATCATCTCTTGGCCTTAAGTCCTTCAGACATTATAAAACACATTTGACAACCATCCAAGATTACACTTCATCTTCTCAAAAATGGAAATGATTTGGGGATAATTCCCATTGCTTTTGTATCTTTGGAACACTGAAGGAGAAAATTAATAAAGAGATGCTTGGGGGGCCGGGGGGGGGGGGACCCAAAGCACTCACACTTGAGTCTAATAGGGCTTAGGCAGAACTGGCTCCCACGATGTCTTCCTTCATTAGAGAGAGAAATACAGGCGGCTGTGTAGGCCCATTAGAAAAAATCCAAACTGGGCTAGCAGCTAAGGGACCAAAAGATGGTGTACAAGAATGCACTCCCCCGTGATCCATTGCACAAGCAGGACCTACCACTTGTGCAGTGGGGAACTAGGGATTTGAAAATCAGCTCTGGAAACGAGCAGAAACATTTGCTTCCAGTCAGTACAGCTTCTTCAGACAAGCTTTCCAGACATGCACCTAGGGATGGATAGATTCTATTCCATCTACAGACGTCTCTCATTCTGCTGGGTGCTCCTTGACAGAAGCTGCTTTTTAGAAAGTAGTAGGTCATTCTACTTGTACTACTTTGCATCAGCAGATGAGCTAGTGTGCATTAATTATCATTAAAGTGGCATTAATATAAATCCTTTTTTCCCAAGTGAAAGTCAGTTCATAAGTCCATGGAATCCACACAACCCAGAAAAGGCTGCCCTGATGCAGAACCGCCATATGAGATTTGCATTTGAAGCCATTGCAGATTTGACAACCGTACTTGCACTAGTGCAGGAAAAAAAATATCTCCATCCATTTCAGATTCTTAGAACCTTTAGTTCCCTGCTGCATGGGTCCCGTGATCATGGAGGTGGCGTTGGATACCTTTCAATGCCATCATGCCATTTCTTTCCTCATCTTTTCCCCCGTCACAGCAAGAATTCTGTGAAATCCAGAGCCCTGCACATTTTACAAACCTGTTGCATTGAAAACAAGAAATAAGCATTTTATGTTACCCAAACTTGGAGGCGGGTCAAGAAGCAACAGTGAGAACTGGGCACGGAACCACTGATTGGGTTCAAAATTGAGAAAGGAGTTCGGCAAGGCTGTATACTGTCCCCCGTCTATTTAACTTGTATGCAGAGCACATCATGAGAAAGGCAGAGCTAGATGAATCACCAGTTGGAATTAAGATTGCTGGGAGAAATATCAACAACCTCAGATATGCAGATGATACCACTCTCATGGCAGAAAGTGAAGAGGAACTAAAGAGCCTCTTGATGCGGGTGAAGGAGGAGAGTGCAAAAGTTGGCTTGAAACTCAGCATGAAGAAAACTAAGATCATTGCTTCCAGTCCTCTCACTTCCTGGCAAATAGATGGGGAAGAAATGGAGGTAGTGACAGGTTTTATTTTCCTGGGCTCCAAGATCACTGCAGATGGGGACTGCAGCCAAGAACTTAAAAGATGCTTGCTTCTTGGGAGGTAAGCTATGGCAAATCTAGACAGCATACTAAAAAGCAGAAACATCACCCTGCTGACAAAAGTGCATATAGTCAAGACTATGGTTTTCCCCAGTTGCAATGTATGGCTGTGAAAGCTGTACCATAAGGAAGGCTGAGCACCAAAGAATTGAGGCCTTTGAATTGTGGTGCTGGAGGAGACTCCTGCGAGTCCCTTGGACTGCAAGGCGATCAAACTGGTCAGTCCTAGAGGAGATCAACCCCAACTGCTCTTGAGAAGGCCAGATACTGAAGATGAAGCTCAAATACTTTGGTCACCTAATGAGAAGGAAGGACTCCCTGGAGAAGAGCCTGATGCTGGAACAATAGATGGCAAAAGAAGAAGGGGACAGCAGAGGTTGAGCTGGCTGGCCGGATGGAGTCACTGAAGCAGTTGGTATGTGCTTAAGTGGACTCCGTGGGATGGTGGAGGACAGGAAGGCCTGGAGGAGTGTTGTCCATGGGGTCGCAATGGGTTGGGCACAACTTGACTTTGTGACCAACAACAACAATAAGAAAGCTTGGAGGCATGCCCACCCCAGATTAAAATTGCAAAGAGACTTTGCTCGGGGATTGTGGCACTTCATGGAAATCTTCCATTCAGCCCACTGTTCAGTGCAGGATCTGCAATGCTGGATGCAATTACAGGTTCCCTGAAGGACAGCCACCCACTTAAATAGAAAAATCTCAGCCATTTATATAAAGGCCTCTTGAAACATCTGTCTAAATAGGTATTCCTTCTACTTTTTCCTGAAGGCCAAATGAGGGGAGAACTTTAGGATTACTGCAGTAATGGAACTCTTCCTCCAAGAACAAGAACAAGTTTGGTATTGCTCAAATTTTCATTTTTCATGCTGAGGAAGAGCTTGGCAATCCCTGCTCCTCCAGGCACTGTTGTACTACAACTCCCATTATGTCAACCCATTAAGCCTCTGCTTAAATGCCTTCAGTGAAGATAATTCACTGCCTTCCAAAGCAGTTCATTCTGCCACAGAACAGCCCTCACTGCTAGAAGTTTCTGCTTATATTTAGGTAAAACCTGCTTCTCAGAAATCGCCACCTGTCATGTCCAGTCCAACCTTCAGGTGCAACCAAGAACAAGTCTGCTCCCCCTCCTTTTATGGAGACCATTGTAATGTTTCTTCTGCATTTTCTTTTCTCCAGGTTAAGAATAACCAGAGCTTTCAAGTTATCTCCATAGGATTTGTCTTCCAGCCCCCCCCCCCAACTTCTTTGGACCCACTAAATGACCTTCTTGCCTTTGCATCCTAACCTGAATGGGTCAAATGGTCATAATAAAGAGCATAAGAGAGATTACAGTTTTTGATTTTAAACAAACCAGCCCTAAACTGCAAAGTGTTTCGTCTTTCTGGCCATTTATTGGAGCATTTTATTTCGTAAAACTGCTGCAAAATCTGTCACATATGATGCAATGACTAAGCAACACGAATGTTAGGGCCCAGTCAAGCACATGCTAATCTTTTCTCGTAACCTTATTTGCACAATATGCCGCTTATTCCTCCCTGCACCCTCCCACAGCCCCACAGGGCTACTTCCCTCCCTCTGAAACTAATTCGAGATCAGCTTAGCCTCAGACTTGGGAGGGGAGGATCTGCCGCCATCCAGTTGCTGTTGGACTCCAGTTCTCCTCAGCCCCAGCCAGCCTAGTCAATGGATTGGCATGGTGGGAACTGCATTCCAGCAACACCGAGCAGAACGAAGGTTGCCAAGCCCTTTTTGAAACACGAACAAGACAGTTAACACCAAGTTTCTCTTTAGGTTTTTATTTTGGAGGGAGTGGTTTATTGCAACAGTATTCTCTCTCCTGGCCTTCAGAGAAAAGTAGAAAACCTGCTTTTTCGGAAAGATTTTCAAGAGGCTGCAGGAGGGTTTGAGAGGATGCTGGAACTCTATACAGAATTTAGTTTTTCCATTGCTTTATTCTTAATACAGGGGTTTTGTACAAACTGCCTCAGCACATGGAAAAACAAAGGATGAGTGTGATGGTGTCTTTAAAGCCAGAACCTCCAACAACAATTGACTCAAGCATACATCACATTTTGACCGAATTAATATGACTAATTTATCCCCCCCTTTCTTCCTCTTCAAGAAACCCAAGGCATCTCGCCAGCATCACCGCTTCTCCATTTAGCCAGCACAACAACCCTGTGAGGTAGGCTAGGCTGAGAGTCTGCTACTGACCCAAGGTCACCCAGTCTGCTTCACAACTGAGTGGGGTCTACAGCCCCGCCCTCCCAAGTCCCAGTCCAATACTACCTTTTATACCACACTGGTGCTCTAGTAATTAGCCTCAAAATTTCAGTTTCTGGTAGTAATTTGACTTGTCACTGGTCACCCTCCTTAAAACAGAATGCATCAGAGAAAACCACGGATACAGTCAGGAGAGCCAAGAGTTGAAATACTATGTGATGGTCCTGAATGTAAACAAGATGCTTTTGTGCTACCAGTCCCTATCTATATATCTACTGCCTTTTTTCTTCCAAGGAACTCAAGGCAACTTACACAATTCCTCTTCCTCTCAATCATATTCTCACAACAACCCTGTGAGGTAGGTTGGACTGAGTGTCTGTGACTGGCCCAAAATCAACCACAACTCCTAGAAGAAAAACTGGGCATTCCCTGTGTAAGTTTGGATAGCCTAGTTAAGTTTCTCCTCCTAGCATTCCATCCTTTCTTTGGTCAGGCACTCAAGGTTTAGCGATTGAGCTGAGCACTGGGAGAAGGTAAAATTCCCCTTGAGTGGTCAGCTGTGATGCAATCATGTCATTTTAGACCCTGGCCGGAATGGTCTCTTGGGGGCCAGCAGCTTGCGATGGCCACACATTGCAAAGCATGCAACATTTCTCTTTTCTACCGTCTCACCAACACTGCCACTCCATGCTTTCCATCTGCTTCTACGTGTCCCTGGCACAATAAATCATTTTTGCTTTGAAAAATTGGTTTGCTAACCCTGACAAAAGAAATACTTTGTGCTCATTCAGGTTCTCATTTTAAGCTCACGTAAATCAAACCTTCTGATGACTGCAGAAATAATGTGGTGCTCCCTTCAGCGACAAAAGATATTTAGTTGGGAATAAACACAGCTTTGTTGATGAGGATAACATATTGTCATCATCATATTGTAAAATCACACAAGTGCCTGCAACCTTGGCCTGGCGCAGTCAATTTCCCCGCCCCAGCTGTATATTTTTAAAGCCCTTGTACTCATGCCAGGCCTGAATACCACTGCCTTGATCAGTTACCCCTGGGCGGGCCTGTAAAATCGGTGTTATGGGGCCCTGCAATTTGGCCCCAAGTTCCAGCTAGGGTTGTGTACATTCGTTAAATCAGCTCCATTGGCATGAGACTGGCTGGCTGGCCTTTTCACTCCATCGTAAGCTCCCCAATTTGGTATACCTTCTTCTCCATTTCCCCGGATTGTGCAAATGTACACACGCCCTGCACAATGTGCATCTTGACCCCTCACCAAGGGGAAAACATGCTCAATCCCCAGGATCTTTGTTTTTATATCCTAAAGTTGCATGCAAACACCACTACTCGTTGGCGAAAATGGTTCATCCACAGCTGGATGAAGCCAGAAGAGCAAGAATTTTCCCTGTTGCACCACAGCTCTGCTTGAATGCCTGGAATACGTGCATTCAGAGCACATCACAGAACACTACCAGACTGGTTGCAGTACAAGCACCCTGTGAAATAGGCCAATGCTCTCTTGCTCCCCCTGCAAAAGTTGGCAAGATAGAAACCAGGAAATCCAGATCCCTGCCTTAGTCACTGCATTCCAGAGTAGGCATGGCACACAGATGGGCTGAGAACTAAGACAGGGAGCAATACTGGAGCGATGCCAAAGAATTTACCAAACACTGCCTTACCCATGCATGTATTACATTAATTCCAACAATATTAATTGCAGATAAAAATCATCTCCAGACACCTCATTTCTGATGCACATACCCACAAATGAGAAGGTCATTGAATTTTGAACAACTCCATCTCTTGCTCTCAGGTAAACAGCACTATCTGTGGTTGAGAGCGCCCTCTGGTGGGTGCTTGGAGCTGTGCCAAAGAGGGCTTTTTCAGCTAGGGATAAACAAAGGTGCATCCTGGCTTTTATTTCTGCAGCCTGAGCTGCGTAGACCTTTTCCTCCTTGGTCAAAGAACCTAAGGACAGCTATGTTGGATCAGGCCAGTGGTCCACCAAGTCCAGCCTTCCCTTCACACAGTGACCAACCAATGTCCATAGAACCTCCAAGCAACACCCTCATGCCCATGTTCCCCAGCAACTGGCATACCCAGGCAGGACATTTCTGCTGGGAGAGAGAACATATGGCCATTGGGATTACTAGCTGCAGAGAGTCTCTTCCATGAATTTGCCCCATCCGCTTCTCAAGCCATCCAAGGGGTGGCTGTCCCATCTCACGGAAGATAACCCCATGCTTGACCTATGGGCTCCGTTGGGAAAAAAGACAGAAAACTGAAGCTAATATTCAGGAAGCTCAGGATGGAATATGCACTTCACTCCTGGACATTTTGATCATTTTTAGTAATATTACCTCTATATGTTACCTCTTGCAGGGAACCCAGTGTAACCAGCATGGCAGCCCTTCTCTCCATTTTATCCTCCCAACGATCTTGTGAGGTAGGTTAGGGTCCAGGTAAAAGGCAACACAACAAGCCGAAAAGCAGCCTGCAAGCAGAAAGCCATAGGGCCTGTCCAGGCTACAAATTTCCAAAGGGCTGCCAGAGAAAAAGGCTAAACAGATCAAAGAGCAAAGTTCAGTCAAAAACACTGCAGCACCAAGAAGCTCTGGGCACCTTTGACTGCTGTTTTGATGCAGAAGCCCTTAGAAGTTCATGGAAGCTTCAGCTGTGTGTTGTTAGTGAGTGCAGCTGAAAAGGTTCTCCTTGGGAGCAAGCTCCTTCATGTGAGTAGACCTTTCCTCACAAGGAGGCTTCTAGCTCAATCTAGTACTCCTTGACTTCCTGTCTTTCCAGGGCTTTATTGGCCTCCAGCTTTAAGGTACATTCCATGTCCCCCAAAGGTACTCACCCCAGGTCTCGAGAACTTCCTGCTCCACTGGCTTTGTGGGCTCTGCTGGGAGTTCTTGGTCCTCCAACTCTTCCACAGAGGAGTCCTGCAGAGGGAACACCACAGGCTGGTTTACTGGCTGGAAGAGCTTTAAATGGCAATATGCTGGCAGTTTTTGTTCAGTATTTTGACTCTGTCCCTTTCTCTTTGTCCCCCTGACCCAAATAAGACTCCTGAGAGCATCTCCTGAGTGGAGTTCAGTCCTTCTCCTGCATGGAATTTGGTCATCTGCTGAACTGTGAATTTCCCCTTGTCCCCTTGATTTATGTCACCACACTACACTGTCCCCTGGAAAGACTTCCTAAGGCATCAGGGCTGGATGGCAGCTCTGTTTTTGTGGCACTGGGTTGGTAGATCCAATTCTGGTTACACTAGGAGCAAAGGCAATCCCAGGAGAAAGCAGGATCTCTGTGGCTCACAGGCAAAGAAGACATGCATTCCCTGCATACTTTTATTTTTTTAAAAAATAGTAACCATGGGGGTGTTGTGTGTATGTGAACCCTTCCCTTGTTTTCACATATTTTTTTCCTAGTAAAAACAAAGTCACCCCTAGTGCTTCTCTGAAAGCACCCCTGCTGTGAATGCAAAGAAAAACCTACTTTTGTAAACTAAAAGCTGTGTGTGTGTGTGTGCAATTTTCATTGGGAAAAAGCATGGGGAAAGGGCTACCCTTCTGTGGCCCCAGTCCAGAAGTGATTGGTGCTTTTTAAAAAAGAATATGGAAAAACAATCACCTACTTGGTAAATTGTCCGGTGTGGCATTCAGCCAGTGGGGCAAGCCTGATGGAAAAGCTGGAAGGCCACATTTTTTCTGGGGTGGAACCCCAAGCTAGCAGTGGGAAGCTGAAGCTCGTGGTTCCCATGGTCAGAGCCAGAAGTGGGGGACCATCAGCTCCTGACACATTGCACAAAGTTCTTCCTCCGTTCCCAACATGGCGCCTTGCAGGTGGGCTGGACCACAGCTCCCATCACTTGCAGTGTGGCCTCATTGGGTGAGGATGATGGGATTTGCTGCCCAGCACACCTTAAGGCAGGGTCCTCAAACTGGCCAGGGGGCCAGTTGAAAGGCGCCAGTGCTGGGTGCGGGCCGGCAAGGTGGTGCCGGTGAGGGGGCGGGGGCGGTGCGTGCAGTGAGGGGAGGGGAGGGGAGGGGGGGTGGGGGCGTGCCACGAGGTGGGTGCATGAGGCAGTGGCTTGCTCGCATGGAGATCGTTTTCTCCAAGCGAGCAAACCGCTGCCTCCCAGCGCACGGGGTGAGGTGGGCAGTGGCGGGCGCGTGTGTGGCGGGTCCGAATGGGCATGGCGGGCTGGATAAATGGGCATGAAGGACCGGATTCGGGCTTCTGCAGGAAACCTCTCATGAACTGCTGGCACCATCAAGGTTGGAAACGGTGGAAACTCTTTCCTTTGTCTGATCAGCTTATCTTTTATTCTTGTCGTCATCACTGATGTCGTTATAATCTGCCGCCAATCTGTCTGACTGGATTACTCCCAAACAGTCAGCTTCTAAACACATCAACCTAATGTTGCCAGAAGACCAGGCAAATTCAGTGTTAGGGGTTATTAGTCAAAGGAATTGAAAAAGTTTTAAGCTTCTTTTCAAACTCACCAGTGCCGATTAATTTTATCTCTAAATTGCTACTCTGGAATTCTGGCTGTTTCCGCTTATACTCCTGTGATCTTACTTGACTTTACACCATGCATCTCCTACGTTTATCTGCGCAGTTACAACCAGCATTTAGTTTGTGGCTGTTCTTTGCAAATAGCAGAATATGTCAAAACGACCATGCTCCCTCAGCTCTTCCTCAGCCAGGTGCCCTGCAGAGGGGTATGCAATTTTTAAGTGATGCAAGTGAAGGAGAATCGTGTATGCCATTTTGAGTGCCTCCAAGGAAAAGCAGGAAAAATACAATAAACAACAGCCAGTGTGGTCTGGGAGATCTGGGTTCAAGTCCCCACTCAGTCATAAAGTTCACCAGGTGACTCTGAGCCACTCCTGGACTCTCAGTCTAACCTACCTCACAGGGTTGTTGTTAGGATAAAATGGGGAGGGGGCGATTATGTAGGCTGCCTTGGGGGAAAAGGAGCAATGATCGATAGCTCTGATTCCACAAATCTATCTGTCTCCAGAATTCTTTGCAGTGCTTGGGGCCCGTGTCTCTGCAGAAACACCTCCTCCCTTGTTGTCTCACCTGTGCATCTGGATTGTCAGAGGAAGCCCTCCTCGGAGAACCATCCCTTGGTGCAAGGAGAGCAGGCACACAGGACAGGCAGCTTCCCACTCGTCTCCTGCTGGAACCAGCCTCCTCCTGGCTGGCCAGCTCTTTCGTTCACCGATCTGGAAAACGGCTGACACTCAACCCCGTGCTTGCATGCCCAGCTGCGGTTCCCTGGAAGCAGGGAGCATTGTGATGGAAATCACGTCGGTCTCTGGGATTTTGAGGGGCACCTCTGGAAACAGCTCAGGATTTGATTACCGTCTTCAAGTCTAATGGCTGCTGCTAAAAGCTGTTATTTCCGTGCTGTGGATCAATGGCTGTTGAAGAGTTGCCAACTGTGCTTGCTACCGGAGGCATCGGATTTGGCATCACCCGGAGGACTGTGGCTACAGCAGGTGTGTAGGTGGCTGCAGAGGAAGCCCTGGGCTGTGCCTGGCATCCCTGCCCTGCCTGCGCTTCTAGCCAAGCAGCTTCACACAAACAAGGGGAACTGACTAGTCAACTCGCTCCTTCCAGGCTAAACACAACAAAGCAGACCGCGGCCTCTTCCCTTTTGGGCAGATGGACCTGACCCTTGCCCTTTGGCTTTGCAGCTGGCTTGTCACAAGGATGTTGGATGCGTGCCAACGGGAACAGTCCCACCAATCAAATGTTTGTCAGAATAGCGAGATAGATCACCCTTCTTCCAAGAACATAGACCCCTTCGAGGGACAGAGGCTGGGAGGGTGCTGCTGTGGGGGATGAGGAAGGCCTTTGGTCTGATCCAGCCAGGCTTTCGTAATGTCACAAAAATAAGACTCTGGCCATTTCATAGCAGAAGAGCGAGACATCTTTACCAGACAAAAGCCACACAATGCTATCGCTGGCCTAGCAGAAGCATCAGATGGCACGGGGGAAAGCTAGTGTTGGTTCAAACCATTGGAAATGAGCATCTGGGATGGGCAAGTCAGCAGCACTGGCAGAATGGAGTTAACTCAGAAGTGGTTGTTCCAAGATGTTCTCACCAAAGGAGGTTAGAGCTGGCAGGTGCCCAGCACTGCCTAGGTACCAGTGGAAATACCTCAGATGTGTTTCCGCTGGTCCTGGGGGATGCACACGAGGCAGATTTTGTCCTTCCTGGGATGAGTGCTGCACGTTTTTCAAAGCTGCTCCAGTCTTGGCAGCAAAGGGAAAAATGGCCATGGCACATTCTACTTTGTGGTCTATGGTAGAGACAGTTACAATGAAAAACGTTGCATTTCCCCAGGCATTTTAGTCTTTTAGTTGTGATTTTAAATCTGTAACAGCAGAATCCCATCGTCCTTGACCTGGATGCACATCAGCCTCTGAAGCTGGAGACTTATTTCCATCCCAGCCCTTGAATGAGGAACGTCATGGGGTGCCTCCCCCTGGAACGTGCCCCACAAGCTTCTCCAAAATTTCACACAGGTCTCCGGGTGGGAGAGATTCCTCTCCTGCTCTTATCCATTAAAATACCTGCTTCATTTCGAAACCAAGAAGAAGGCACAGGAAAACCCTGGGGAATAAGGGGGAAGGCTTCTGAGTGGCATTTTCCCGTGAGCTGTGCTTCTCCCTCCAAGCAGCATCAGTCTCACCTGCATTCCTTCGCTAATAATCTCTGTTGTTACACTTGAGCCTTTGAGCAGACACCAACAGAACGCTGAACTCCATGTGCCATCCATTACCCAGAACTCTCTTTGAGAGCCCTTCTGCATCTCACCCCCAATGGAGAGGTGCTGGGAAAGTGCTGGGTCTCTCAATGGTCACCTCCAGCTGAATCACCCCAGAATCCAAGGGCACAGCAGAATTCGCAACACGCTGGTGGCACCGTGAGGCCTTCTGAGTTTAAATCAGGAGAAATAATAAAGCCGGGTAGCTGCTGGCCCCGGTGCTTGCTGGAGACCTGAAGGGCCAGTGAAGTCAGCTGTAAACGCCTTTCATTTCCGACTTGGACGGTGCTGGAGCAACACCTCTTATGACAGGTTCCTGGGCCAGGCAGCTCCCCTCCTGTCCCAGCAATCTGGCGCTGAAATCTGTGCCTGGACAGCTCCCTGCTTCTTACCGAGGGAGAACCCAAACCTCACAGCTCCAACAGGGTCAGCATTTGCTGCCTTGTATGGAGCGATTTTTTTGCAGCGTTTGAGCGCAGCCCCAGTGACTGTCATTGCAGCTAATGGATACCGATTGCAGGAACTCTTTCTGGAGTGAACAAAGACAGAAATCAAGGGTACCTTTTGTCTGGGTGAGGCTTGGGCATGTGAGTGTTTTTCCCCATTTAAGATGAATCGTCAGACAAAGGCGCCTGCTTTGCTTTCCCTGTGGCCCACTCATTCCAGAAGAGGAGTGTGTGTTCTTATTATACTCTTTTTTCAAAGTCACTGGAGCATACTGTGTTTTGACGGAGGCTTTTCTTGTATCTGCCTTGCAAACAGAAAACAAACATGCTGGAATAGAGAAAGAGAGAGAGAATGAATGACTGAACACATCATAACTGGGGAGCAATCAATAGGATGCACACAATGAAAGG
The DNA here is from genome assembly GCF_004798865.1 of Varanus komodoensis. Lineage (NCBI taxonomy): Eukaryota > Metazoa > Chordata > Lepidosauria > Squamata > Varanidae > Varanus > Varanus komodoensis. The sequence continues at coordinate 2,849,439 of NW_025336169.1, read as the reverse complement.
ATATGACAGAGATGGAAAATATTTGCAGTTAGGGGCTATGGCGAGTGAATGCAGGAGCGGGAGTTTCTTTCCCATTATGGTGGACTTCATCTTCATGCCTTCCACATCTGAGACAGAAGAGAAGAGGGAGGAGGTCTTTATGCCTAAGGTTTGAGGCTGGTTCTCACTCACCAGAAAAAAGGAAAAATTAAAAAGACTAAATTGTATGATATTCATACCAGTATAAGCCAATTGATAACAATACTTTCAATTTAAAACAGCAAGAAAATCTAGTGAAAACAGGCATTTGGTTTGTTATTCTCTACTTTCCTCTGTTTAGGCTGCTGGTTAATTTCTGTGCTCATTTTTATTTCTGAAAGGTAGAAATCTAATATTTACAACCCCACAGAAATTCTCCACTGTTTGGCCTCAATAATTCTGTGATTGCTTCTTTTGCAAGGCTAAGAAATCCACTTTCTTTCTGGCAGGCTTGGCTCACAGTTGAGCTGTACAACTTATTCCTTCCCAAAGGTGGGCTAATGCTGGGAAGTTTGAACTTGATGGATTTCAAAATGCCCACTTTATACCGTTCAGTGTGATTTGTGCAAATAGCACAAGAATGTCGCAGTTTCCGGCTTCCAATTCCCACAATTTCCTTAGCCTGTCTTAGAGACAGAGGTCTGCAAACTAGCTGAACACCCCCAAGAGTGAGTTGGCACCCCTGCAGAGCTGAAGAGCCTAGAGTTCTTCTAGAGCAGGGCTCTCAAACTCAACTTACCTGGGGGCCGCCGGAAGTAGAGTCTGGGTGAGGCTGGGCCGCATCAAGTATCCCACCACCGCGGTGGGGGTGGGCCGCTCATCCGGAGGCCGGCCCAGGCGCTGCCAGCGCTTTGGAGGCCGCAGGGCCCCTTCCCCATGCCCCGCCCAGCCTGGCAATTGGCCCGTGGGCCGCGAGTTTGAGACCCCTGTTCTAGAGGCTGGACTGTGCAAATCCATTGCATTTTCATCATGGGGTCAAATCCCTACTTCTAGCGATAGAAGCCAGAGCTCAGATCATGCATTTTGGCACCTTTCCGAGAGCCTGCGTGCGCGAATGCCCATGCGTTGAAACACACATTTTCTGGGACTTATTTTGTAGCAACTTGACTGTCACCATCCATTCTGCCTTCCGTCCTCTTAGCTAGCTGGAAGCAGAACAACTCTCAATCAGTGGCTCCGTTTCTAGAAAAAGCACAACTAGTTCTGTTTTTTTGTCGATATGGGTCACCGTGGGGAAAGGAATTGCTGGCTGAATTAGTGCAGGACTCCATTGTCTTGGCCAGGCCAGGCCAGGCCAGAAATGGGCCTGCATGGGATAAGCAGAACCATATATGGCATAGCAAGCAAGGCTAACCATTATTTAGAGAAACTGATGTTGTTGTTGTTGTTGTTGTTGCAGTTGTTGTATGGCATTCTTATCCCACCTTTTTTCCTCTTGTGAGGAATCCAAGGCAGCTTACCTAGCTCCATTTATCCTCACAACAACAACCCTGTGAGGTTGACTAGGCCAAGAGTGACAGACTGGCCCAAACTCACCTGAGGTCTTCATGGCCGAGTGAATGAATGAATGACATTATTTCAGTCACAGACCAATAAAATACAACTCCAAAATATTTAAAACAAATCAGTACCAAACAAACAAACAACCTCCCATTAAAACAGAACACCAAAACAAAGTTATTAAAACACTTAAATACTTAAAATGCAATAAATCAGGAGATACAGTAAAATTTAAAGTTTAAATTAAATTGTTTCAATTCACTGATGTCTGAGTCTCAATCTGTGAGGGTCAATGGCAGCTGCACAAACACCTGTCAGTGAATATGTGCATGTTTTGTTCTGGTGATAGACCAACTCAAAGAAGAGCAGTATGAAATACAATAAAACAAAATATAAAACCTTAACAAGTGTAAAACGGGAGATAGAAGTAGATGAAATCATTAAAAATTAAATTTCTAAAAATGTTATTTTGACATCACCTTCTGACAAGCAATAGTGGCTTGAGTGGAAACTTAAACCTGAGCCTCCTAGGTCCCCAGTCCAGCACAACCACATCAAAAACATCGAAAGGAAAAAAAGCATGGAAAAAGGAAGTCCCTCGAACAGGATTAGTATATCTTTTGTTGGTTTGTTTCATGCTTATATTATGAATGGCTTATATTAAAGAATTTTCTAAGCTGTGTGCGAAAAGTCTTCATCCAGAGGACAAGACAACACTCCCTTCAGCTTAGGAAGTGCCTTACCCCATACATTCCTGCCCATTGTTTGAGGTCATCAGTGGGGGCCTTCCTACTGGTTCCTCTCTACAGGTAAAATATTATAATATTTATAATAATTATATTATTTAACTGTATGTTATTGCTGCTATTATCAACATTTTTATTGTAATGGCTGCCCAGAGAGCATAATGCCAAAGGCAGCTTTTAAACAAATTTAATAAACAAACAATAAATAAAATAAAAATGATCCCTGAAAAAATGCAGTGAATATTGAAAACCCAGAAGAGTTGGTGCCTGCCTTATTTGCAGCTGCTGGAAGTTGGTGCTACACAATGGAAAAGGTCTGTCCGAGCCAGAACGGACAGCCCCTCCGACCTGCTGCATGGCAGCAAAACTGTATCTCCCATGGAATGCAACAGCTACACAGAGTGAGGTGCACATGGAAGCAATCCTGATCCAAAACTGAACTATGGAGAAAAATCCCCACCTGTCCAGCTCTCCAGAATTTCCGGCAGGAGGTTTTCCAGCAATCCCCGGGGAGGCAGGAGATTGAACCTGGGACATCCCGCAAGCCAAGCAGGATGCAACGTTACAGCTGCTCCTTTAATTGATTTCATTTTTAATTCATAGCAAAATGAATGAATGCCTGCCTAGATGGGGCAGCTGCTGGGCGGCAGATCTTGATTCAAAAAGGCAACGGCAGGCGCACTCCTGCACACACAACACAGGCAGGCGCTGTTACCAGAACTTTCTTTGTCAATAATTCTTCCCAAACAATGGTGCCCAGACCTGGATACAAAGTACTCCTTAGAAGGCCAGTCTATAAATTTGGTGCCATTTTTCTACAGACCCTTTACTACAGTTGCTGTTCATGGGGCGTGCCAATGGGCAGAGGGTACACGTATCCAACCAGGAAGGCCAGGTGCCAGTCCCCCAGCATCTCCAACAGAAAAAAAATCGGAAAATGGGGTGAGACCTGCCATGCCACTCTCTCTGTGCCCAGTCTGGTGGCCCCACTATGAAGCAATTTGCACCCACCTCAGAGTCCTATCTTTTGATGGCAGCAAAATGTTATTGGATGCGTTGCTGCTCAAGCAAAGATTTCCACCTGAAAGTTATTCACCTCATTGATTAATAACCCAGATTGGGGTGTGATGCATCTGTGTGCGCATGAGAAAGAGATTGAGAGAGGGAGAGTGGTTATTTTTAGGATGCATAATTTGAGAGCTGTCAGATTCAGAAGGTCCCAAGGTCAGGCACCGATGGATAAATTTTGGACAATGTTGAAGCTCCCGTTTTGACAGTGTGATCTCTAGGGCTATGGACTTTTGGATTACTGTATATTTACTTATTTGGATGTTTGCACAGCCTGATTCCAATGACACTGGCTGAATAACAGTAGAATTACTGTCAACAAGGGTGACATTAAAATTGCAAAAGATTTTGCATACCTTGGCTCAAGCATCAATTCAAATGGAGACTGCTGCCAAGAAATTAGAAGACTGAGACTTGGAAGGACAGCAATGAAGGCACTAGGAAAGATCATGCAGTGTAAGGATGTTTCCCTGGAGACCAAGGATGAGATCATCCAGACTATTGTATTCCCCATCACCATCTATGGGTGGGGTGTGAAAGCTGGACAGAGAAAAAGCTGAAGGGAAGAAAAGGGATGCATTTGAAATGGTGCTGGAGGAGAGCTTTGTGAATACCCTGGGCAGACAGAAAGGCAGACAAGTGGGTCGTAAATCAAACCAAGCCAGAGCTTTCCCTGGAAGCAGAAATGACAAAGCTGAGGCTGTCCAACTTTGGACACATGGTGAAAAGGCAAGACTCACTGGAGAAGACCATCGTGCTAGAAAAGCTGGAGGCACGGATGAAGAGGAGGACCAAACATGAAATGGACTGATGCCATAAAGTAAGCCATAGCCTTGAATTTACAAGAGCTGAACAGGGCTATGAAAGACATAAATTTTGGAAGGAATTCACTGAAAGGGTTGCCATAAGTTGGAGATGACCTGACAACACAAAACATAGAAACTGAGTGAGTCAGAAGGGGCCTCCCGGCCCATCTAGTTTGACCCCTGGTTCCAGCTGGCTCCGCTCACGAGATGCCCACCATGTGCATGTCCAGCCTATGGGGCCTCAACCACCTCCCGTGGAATAACAAGGGTTGCAAACTTTTCTCAAATTCATTGCTGGTTTAAGTAACAAACATTTAAATTCATCTAGTTAATCATCTTTCATTGATCACCATGGAGGCCAATTGTAAGCTCATGAATGCAAATTTCAAGTATAATATAGGCTTCACATTTAAGTTATTCTGGTACTGGTGCAATAGTCTGATAAAAAATCGAAATAAACCATTTCAATGGCTTTTCCTTTTAATTTTAAACTTTTGTTGAGTGAATTGAAAGTTCTCCCATCTGTTCAACATGCCGGAAACATACCTATATTAACGTTGCAATAGTTTGGTGTAGCACCTTGTGTCGACTTACCTGTGTCAATTGAACTCAATGAGACTTTCATCTGAGGAGGAGGTCTGAGCCCCAAATCTATCAATACATCAGTTAGTGATTTATACACAATGAATTCCAGCACCAGCTTCTGGCTTTGTGGTGAGCCTCTTGCTCTGCTTACCGAAGGTGCCGTGTTCAGTCATGCCTCGGCTTCTTCCGTTGTGCCCCTGACTGGACTTTGCACTGGCGATTACGGCACACGATCAGGTCTGCCTCTTCAGTGGGTGCTAGTTCTCCATTGAGGAGGCTTCCCAGTTCAGCGTCTCCTCTTTCAGGCTGCAATTCCTCAACGTTTCCACGATGGGTTGACTGGTCTCCCCCACTGCTACCTCCCACTGGCTCTCAGGAGCTTGAAGTGCAAGCGAAGTCTGAGCCATTTCAAAAGCAGGCTCATCTTCACCACTGGAGTCCAAACTGTAAATACAACCGACAAGGGGACAACGTAAGTACCATACCTCCCCCGAGGGCCTGAAGTTTGTCAAGGCACATGCCCATGACAGCACCCTAGATTTCTAAGACCGGAAGTAAATAATCAAATCATCAAAAATAAGACACTGTATGCAATACACGAATGATCAAAAGAACAAAAAAGAGAGGGAGCCGAAGTAACAGATACGATCCCTGTTAAAAGCATAGTGCCTCAATGTTAGCCAAGTGCAAAATGGAGCACACCCGTCATTAAAACCCTCCTATAAGCCAGCAGAGTGTTTGGGGTGGGAGGTCTTTTAACAGCCAAACTAAGTATGTTGCTAAATTCCTCATTAGGACTGATGTGGACTTATTTCTTTAAAAATTAGCTGTAGGCAAGGAATTACTGCTATTCTTTGTTGGTCTGCCAAGAAGGAAGAGGAGAGGTTTGATTCCTTCCTGCCTACACTGGGGCTCACAACCATCCCTTCCCTGCACCTTGTTAGCAGTGGTGTAATGGAACTGGGGCTGACAGTGATGCAGCCCCAGTCCTCTTTCATTGGCGAGAGTGTGGATAAGATCTGCTCTCCCCAGAATCCAGTGCTCTAGCAAATGCATTTCCCTAGCAATAGCATCTTAAAAAGGTAAGGTAAATGTTTCCCCTCGACATTAAGTCCAGCCATGCCTGACTCTAGGGGGTGGTGCTCATCTCCATTTCCTAGCCGAGGGAGCCAGCGCTTGTCTGCAGACGGTCCTCGTGGTCATGTGGCCAGCATGACTAAACACCAAAGTGCATGGAACGCTGTTACCTGCCCACCAAAGTGGTACCTTTTCATCTACTTGCGTTTGCATGCTTTCGAGCTGCAAGGTTGGCAGGAGCTGGCATCTTGCTGAAATGCGAATTAGTTGGCATGGCCTGGTCTTGAATGGGCATTAGATTTACAAAGCACAGGTTTTTGCAGGTGATCTTCGAAGACAAGGTGTTGGGGACCATGACAATGAGTGTTTGCATTCCAAAAGTTACCAGTATTGCATTGGCTATTCAGCCCAGAAAGAAAGCTGCTGCAGGAACCTGGGAGCTATTTCCTTTGCTGCTGCTGCTTCATTTTTTAGAAGAAAGAGTTAAAGCCCCCTCCCCAAAAACTGTGGTTCCCACAAAAATCCACCCAACTTAAAAACATAGAAACATACTTAAGTCCCAAACTGATGTTATTAGAGATCTTTCTATCCAAGATCCTCCAAATCCATCAACCAATCATGTCTATTTTGTTAATGGCACCAAAAATGGTAAAAAAAAACCCAAACAGAATCAATCATGCATTTAGAATGGTTTATGAAAATTTGGCAAACAGCACAGTTACTGAAAATCTGTGAGGTCATTAGATTAAGAGATAATAAACAAAGAATCCCAAATTTATGGAGAAATGGAACCCTTTTATTGAGCATTGGAAAAATTAAGTTATGGCGCAGAAATTAATATATATTCTTGTTTTGTTGCTTCTTAAATTATGAATATGATATGGAAAATGGGGTGTTGTGTGCTATTTATTCTATTTGATATTTAATTTGATGATAAATGTATAAATGTGGTGTTAAGAAGGACCTGGTTTCATTGAGGACCTAAATGTTTCTGGACATTTCCTTGCCAATGGTAGTGCCAGCAAGCCAGCAGCAGCAGCACTTAATCATCATCATCATCATCATCAATTTTATGCATTGCTTTCCCTCTAAAAAGTAATCTTGAAATGAGTTACACATGCAAATAAAGAAATCAATACTTCTATAACAGATAGAACCCTAAAATCTATAATAACCACAATCAGGACAATAAAACAAAGAAAAATAAATGCCATAAAAATGCAATCTCACAAGTGTACCATATGACAAGGCTTCATCCGCAATACACTGAATTGCAACACCCACACCTGCTCTGCCACTCTAGAACAAACAGCACGAAAGCTTCTCACACTGAGTGGCCCAGATGAAGGCTCGAACAGCTGGGGAAATCTGTGTGCTTGGTTTAGGGCTGAAAAAATGCTCGTGTGGCATTTAGGAACTGAGGGCTGCCATCTTCGGAAGATTTCCAGTCTTCTTCAGAGCAGAGGATGGAAGAAATGGGGGTTGCAGTTTGGTTGGGGGACAGAAAAAGCTTAGATGGGGCACGGAGACCTGGTTGTGTGCCCTGGATTGCAAAGCACACACAGATGTGATGTGAGGAAAATTCCACCAAAGGATTCCAAAGTCAGTTCTGCTCGTTACCCTAGCTGCGTAAATTGGACATTTTCTTAACATTTTCTAGATGTCCAGAAAATTTGCTTCTACAAAGAACATGGGGCTGGCTCCGGTGCTGAGAGGGCTTTCAGAAAACTGTCCTGCAATGCCATCTGCCATCGAGTTTCACGGGGAAGAAGGACCTGCTTCAGTGACTACTGTCTTTGTTTCTGGCAGAAGTTGAATAATTATGGGCCATTGCATGTGGGCTGGCGGTGGTGTGTGGGAGGCAAATCACCACCACCACCAAAAAGTCCCCGTTCATAAGAGCGGCCATGTTTCTGTGGTGCTTCCTGGTAGCTGATCTAGTTTGGGGATGGAGTTCAGGACCACGGATAGCTCCCGCAATTCTCAGACCATTCGCTGAATTGGATGAAGAGCTTCATGGACAAGGATTCGCCAGCTTTCCTTGCAGCTGGAAAACTGCTAAGCACTCGACTGGGACAACAGAGGGAGGGATTTTTTCCCAATCCCTGCGGTTCTACATGCATGATAAAGATCGTGGACTGCAAGTGGTAGAATTTTCATTCGTATCATGTCTTTACCACAAACATACAGAAGGTACAACCTGCAATGGCTGGTTGCAGAAGGCAGAAAAACGGTCCTGCAATGAGTAATTACTACTTAATATGAATAATCATGGCTGCTTGCAATTTTGGATTCGCCTTAGGGGCATAGCTGTGGCAACTGTTGTGAGGAGGGTCTGCACACCTAAGTGTACCACCACACCAGTGCCAGAGGGCTGCAAGTTGCCGGGTGTCATGAGGGAGGCCCTTCTCCCACACACTGCTTCAGAGCACCTTTTCTCAGTGCTTGTGGTATGTCCTTCTTGTCAAACATCTCTGAGTTCTCCCAGAGTACAATGTTGACCTCCCTCTGAGTCCTCCCCTTAATCTTTGTCCCATCTAAGATAATTTCTCAGAGGCAGGGCACTGGCATTCCTCGCCTGTCTCCACCCCTCCCATAGTTCTGACAATGGAATCTCCCACCTGTGTTACCTGCTAGCAACAGGCAACACCTGCTCAGAGGAGGGGCCTCTACATCTGGCAGACTGCTCAGCTCCTGGCACATGCCCTGGGCAAAAGCTGAACCCACCTCCTGTTCTCCCATTGGCAGATCATCTTCCACCCCCAGTTCTCCTACCTGGGCTATCTGTCTACTCCCATGGAATGGTTGGTCATCACCCCCACCCAGCTGGGGCAATGGTGCTTGAACTGCAGGCCTTCGCTGTTGATCTGATACTGTCATTTGCTGACATTCCAAAACTGCTTTGTCTTCACTGTCTAACTCCAATTCCCATCAAATCTATCAACATACTAGAGCCCTTCTGGCTGCTTTTCCCTGCATGTGCGCTCAAGACCAAGCCCTGTTCTATGGGGTATAGGGCTGAATCATCGCATCAGTGTATATGTCACAGACACATTGGCCAACAACAGAATGATGTAGTGTCAGAGGAATTCCATTCCATTCCATTCAGTTTGTTTTCTTTAAACAAAAATACAAAATCAATAATTTCCAGTCCTTACATGTGTGGAGACATAGCACTATGTATAATGACAGGGCCTGTTGAAGTCTCACTAAGGAGTCCCCGAATGAGATTAGTTTAGATCACAAGGTGAGCTTCCTTCCAGCTTACTCTGCTCCCCCAGCTCCCTGCCACAACCTGACTAACAAGCAAACTAAATTATGCAAAAGAGTAAGCATTGCTGAATACATTATGCAAAACTGAAGGCATGCAATTTTGCTTTTCATATGAGTTTGCATTCTTTCCCTTGCACAGAGCGCCCCAAGCATCATGTTTACCTCTCTCGCTGCTCTGGACCCACTTTGAATGGCTGTTCCTATGCCCAGGAAAGGGGGAGGTGGGAAGAAGATCTTTATCTCACCATGGCTGAAAGAGAGCTGGAGCTGGAAAATATCTCACAGCTCAGCCCTGCAAGAAGGATTCTCCTACAAGGAAGTTACGGCGCTTCCTAGCACCATTTGCCTGGCTGCCTCCATCAAAGGCATCGATTCAGTCCCAGTCTCCCTTGCGTCCTTTTGTTCCAATTTGTAGAAAACATATCTGGAAACTCAGGAGGTGATTAAAGCTTCAAGGAAGATTTGCTAGCTGTGTTATTTTTCAAGCAATCATTCAAAGGGGGAAAAACATGATTTGCCATCGGGAGAAAAACACAGGAAAAACAAACATGATAAGAACCTTCCCAAATTAAATGCTTGTTTTGCTCCTGCTCTTCTGTTTGCATCTCTTTTCCCTTGCTCCTCCCTGCCTCTGCTTTCATAACAATAACAGAAATACAGAATAGCAGAAGAAGCAAAAACTTCACTTTCAAACACTGACCAAGCACATTCTCCCGTATTTGATAACTGTAGAAATTCAGGCTGGTGGGCCAAGTCCAGCTCTCCTGGAGTCTGCAGTGAGCCCCTGGGCCAATCCGCCTTCTCCTGGCCCCAAGCCTTCCACATGACTACCAATCATTTTGCACTTTCTCTGTTTCTGTGCCATTCTCCCCACCCATTTCAAGCAGTTGAAACTTGCCTCCCCTAGCTGAGGACAGTAAGAAGTTTAAGGAAAAATACACTCATCTCTTTTTGGCAATATTCCTTCACCACCTGGTCTTCAGCTCCTGCTGGAATGTGTCTTCCTCCTCCAGTGACTCTCTGAACCATTGGCCGTTGGACTGAAAGAGCTTCACCAACCCTTCCCTACAGTTTCCAACACAGCCCATGTACATAAAGAACTTCTGCCTGATGATGCAATCCCATGCAATTTTAAACAGAAGCATGTCCCACAACTTCCCAGCACGCTCCAGCCAGCATGGAACATGGGTAATTCCTAGCCCGTGGGGGTCTTTATGCATTGCAGCTTTTATTCTGCAATGGATAGCTTTGTAGGAGTCATCCATGCTGCTCCGAGCTGGCAAACTGATTTCGGAGATGGCTTTCAGCACCATGGAGAGCTTCCATAGAGCTCAGCTGTGGTGGAGCAAGGAACCCCACTGACGTCAGCCTCCCCTGGATTTTTCCCCACCTGAACATGCGTTGAGTGCCTGCCCCTCCATGAGCCAAGACACTGGCAAAGAGGCCTTCCATCCTTCCCACTCCGCTGAGGTTCTTTCACATTCTCTCCCTCGCCCAATGAGCTCTGCTTCTGTTTGCAAGGCCTCTCATATTTTAACTTCTGCAAATGGCTGGTCTCCCCGGTGCATGCAAATTCCTCCCCTCTTTTTCTTAGCAGCCACTTTCTGCCTCTGTTTCTGTTGGCACAGCCCCTCTCAGTTCTCCATGAAAGGAAGCAATCTGCAGGCCCTCAACTGCTCCGGACCCAGGGAAAATTGAGCTGACGATGGAACAGAGCTGTACCAACAGCTTCAATGCATTTTGACACAGCAGACAAAAGGTACAGCTGTTCTTCCACGAAGCAATTGTAAATCGCAACTCGAGCCCAGATCGGAGCCCAGATCGGCCATGCTTGAGGCATCACCAAGACAGAGGCTTTTATGCAAAAGGCACATCGCATTGAATGAGCAATGTGTGCAAGGCCCTGTCTTGCTGACATCTGGAAAGGTGTACAAACATGAACAATGCTCCTCTGTTGACACCGAGAGATGGAACCGCCATGCTAATATGGACAAGGAGTGGTTAATATTTCCCTGGGTTGTCGGTGATGCATCGGCATGTGACATTCAAGGCTAATACAATTAGGATTCCTGCCAAATCCCACCGAAAGCAGACATCTGTTGGAAAGGGGCCATCCCATGTAGGAGGGAAATCTTCGCAAATGTTTGCCATCTTTACTGCAGTTGCTTGTAAGGCAGTGCAATGGAATGGGCAGGTTGGGAGTGACAAGGGCAGAGGTTCTGGGCACGCATTCCCAAGACCTCCTGACTGAGATGCAGAGGAGGAGGAGGAGCAGGGGAAGGCCTCAGAGTGGGCCCATTCCAGACATTGAGATGAGAGAAGTGGAGGCACTTGTTTCAAGGCCAGGCTTCCCAGGTGGACAGGCAGCCCTTGGGAGTAGCCGAGGTGTAGAGTTGATGGGAGGGGGCTTGGAAGAGGGCAGTTTCTCAGAGACAGGTGAGGTGGGCATGGCTCTTGACCTCATGATGTGGCATTGGCAGAGGGGGGTGGCCCGATTGGAGGATCGGGTGCATATTTGTTTCCAAAAGACCCCTCCGGCAAGGATGAGGCCCAAACATACTCAGAGGGAGAGTTCCTAGAAGCAAACACTGCAACTGTTCTGCATGCTCAGAGAATCATTCTGGGTATTTCTGCTTCTGAATAAAAATACTTTGTGAAAAAGGTCTGTGGCTTTGAATCTGGGAAGGGAGGAAGCTTAGCTCTCGACTGGGAGCTTGAAGAAAGCTGGGGAAGAACCTGGCCCAGCCAGAGCAGCCAGCAGCAACCCCGACCCCCCACCAGGGCAGGGATAGACAATCTTCTCAGGCCTCTGGGTATATCTGGCCATTTGTTAAACTCTTGTGGGCACCACCACAAAATGGCTGCCATGGGAGGCATGGACCATTACAATGGATAAGTAAGTTGCCCCAAAGACTGAACACAAGGCAGAGGTGGGGTCCACTCCATCAAAGGAAGCCCTCAACAAATCTTGCTGCAGCGAAGAGGGAGTCTGTCTTATCTAGTGGCACTGCCAGGGCCCCGGGCCCCTGAAGAATCCCTTCACGCCCACCTTTCTGAAGGGCTACGTTTTGTCTAGCGGTGATCTGAACCAAGCGGAAACTGCCTTTTGGGGTAGGAAGTGACTGGAGAAGCGCAACATGAAAATGGTCCCTTTGTGGCTGGCTGGGTGGGGGTGCTTCCTCACCCCACCCTGGGAAGCAATTTTCCCAGGAACCTTTGCACTCCAGCTCCAGTTGAAGATAAGCCAAGAAAGGTGGGTGGGGGGGTGGGTGGAGACCTCTGATGGACCTTGCTAAGCCCGCAAGCCCGGGGTTCCCCAGCCCCACTAAATCAGTACATGGTGGAAGCCCACGATCAGCTTTTTCTGCTCCCAAACAAAATGCAATGTACGCCTCACTCCCGATCGTGGTGGAAATTCCCAGGAAATGCAGAGGAGGGCTTAATTTCTGTTACATAAAAAGAGCAGTGGAGACTTAGGGTGTGTACTCTGTTGAAAAATATGGTACAGAAACATATGCGGATGCCTGGGGATATTTTCTTCTGCTGCCAGAAGTCCCTCCTCCCCCGGAGAACAAGATGGAGGGGATGTCGAAGTGTGTTCCTCCCCCTTCTTTCTCTCTCTAAATTCTATTTTCAGACCCCAACTCTCTCCCTCTCTCCTTTTCAGTGCCAAGTCCAGCTGCAAAGCCTGAGTTGCTCACCCAGGCAGGATCAAAGAACACACCGCACTAAGCAAATTTTATCTATTTTTGAACAGATCTGGATTTACACCTGGAGGAAGGGAGTTTAACTCTTGCCCACCCACTCTGTTTCCTCAGCAAAGACTGCTGCTGATTCCCACTGAGATGCTCATTTACTGCAAAAAGCACCTGGGGGGGATGACAGGAATGACTCTTGCAACACAGGGAAGGGAGGGAAGGAAGGAAGGAAGGAAGGAAGGAAGGAAGGAAGGAAGGAAGGAAGGGAAAGATTAAAGAGAGAGTGTTAGAAACCTAATGCATGTGTTGTGTTCCCTATCTAAATAGCCTTTTGGCTACATTTTTGGGGAAAGAGAGAGGTGGTGAATTTGAAACATAATGCGGCTTTATGACTTATAGCTTTATGCACTGGTCTTTGCCTCGCCCCTGTCATGGCCTGTGTAACCCTAGACCTGCCTAATCTGAAGTAAGTAGCTCAGTGCGACTGTGTCCTAATTGTGTAAAGCAAAGGTATTGAAGCTCTGAAGTTCTTGAGGCCATGCAGTGCTCATGGGAACACAGAAGTTTTAGCACAAAAGGGGCAGGGCCCAAAGTGCCAGTCTATTGTAATGTAAAGATCTTTCTGCTAAACTCGAGCTGAGAAGAGGCATTTTGATCTTTTCGAGTGCATAAAAAACAGGGCCAGTGCTCAGAAAGCACCAAATCGCCCCGTGGAGAACCCCTGGCAATTGGCTTTAGCACCTGCTCCTGAGGTACTGCACCCTGGCAAAATGGACTTGGGGACCATTAATATTATTTTGTTGAGGTCCCGACTGTGTGCTCATTGTGATCAGCCGTGCCAAGGTGAAAATATTATACTGATAATTTTAATTTTATTTTTGTAAATCAATGTATTCTTTGTATTTTTATATTTAATGGTAATTTATTATGTACTATTGTATTTCAATGTATTTTATCATGTTGTAAGCCGCCCCGAGGTTTCGGCAAGGGGCGGCATAGAAATGCTATAATAATAATAATAATAATAATAATAATAATAATAATAATAATAATATTAGACCCGGTAGAAGTTCACTTCTATGCAGGCACTGCAAGGACAAGAAAATACTCTCATATGGAATTACGTTTCTGGGACTGTGCACCCTTCCCCTGGCAGAAGGCATCCTGGAACCTCAGCACCAAAAATGCATCGTGCAATGGGAGGTGACAGTTCCCAAAAGCATGAGGTCCTTTTGGGAAGCACAAAGACAGGTGAAATGGCAGGCCAGTCTTCATGGAAGCAGGCCATCCCACAATCCCTATTTTAAGGTGCAGTCCAGTGGGGATGCCCCAAAACCTCCTTGCCCTGAGGAGTCGGGGCCTCCCATGCAGGTGGGTGGAAGGCAGAAGTGGTGCTCACCCCCTGCTCCTCCAGTCCTGAAAAGCAGCAATGTGGCTGATTGTAGCCATCCAGCTGGGATGCATTGGAGATGGAGGAAGGGCAGCTGGAGCTGAGCCCTGCCTCCTCCCCTCTCTGCCCCTTGGAATGCCCCCCTTACCTCCTCTCCAGAGTGGGTCTTATGACCTTAAAGATGCAGCTGTGGAAGGCAGCCTTTCAATTTCAAGAAGCTCCAGTCCAATTAGGAGAAAGTTACAGTCCAGAGAGGCTCTTATTACTGCTACAATATTGTCGGGAGTGGTCCTTGGCCAGCTGATCAGCATCCCCAAGTACCAATGTAGTTATCAAGGAGCAACTCAGCTCTTCTGTCATATGCATGGCTTTTTATATTAGCCTCCCCTTGTCTCTTCTCAGAACACAAACGAAACAGGAAAGAAGGAACTTGGTATCACAAACAGATCACATGTCGACTTTTATCGTATCTTATATCTGGGAATTTCAAAATATTAATTATAACAGCAGAAGATTAAATTAATCTTTAGAGTGCATTGAGAGTCTTTGTTGTACTTCGTTTCTCGATAAATGCAGGCTGCAGAGCTGTGGCGATCCTTTAAGCTAATATTCTTCTGCACAGCCATCTCAGTTCTTCCTGCACCGACTGTGAGATGGTACTGGGATTCCAAGTGTGGATCCATAGTTCTGTGATTAAAACTGCTTTCCAGCCTCAGAGCTGTGAATCCAGATTTCCCAGAGCTCTTCAGATGCTTCCAGGGGCCTTGGGAATGCTCTGTGTAGTGATAATCTATCTATTTTCTTAAGAGCTGTTCTTAAAACCACCATGCTATGCAAATTTGAACAGAAAAGGGGCCAATGTTTTTCTGTCTGAACATGCACAGGGTTGTTTTCTAAGCTAGGGGCAGGGGAGAAATTTGTTTGGGTTGCCTTTTAATGCAAACTTACCAACATCTCACTTGCAAACCAGTATATGAACCAAAACTCAGCAATCCTTCCAAAATATACATTTTTCCTAATTTTGCAACAGAGTTCTGCAATAAAGGAATGCATACAAAATCTGTATATTAGGACATCATGCATACAAAAATGTGTATATTGCTGAAAAGAATGGTAAAGTGGCATTATTTTATGAAAATTGTTAGGCAATAAGTTTGTGCAGGAAAATATGTGCAAATGCTAATGTATTTTTTTAAAAAAAACATCCAATGCTCAGGAGCAAACCAAATTTAATTTGGAAAAATGAGAAATAGAAAGAAATCAAAATGGGTTAGAGCTATCCATCCCTAGAAGCTAGAATTTGCTGTTCTGAATTTTTGGGCTTCAGCAGTTTTTCCAAACATGTATTTCCTTTCTATCCTTTTTCATTAGAGAATGAGAGACAGAGAGAGAGAGCAGCCATTTGGATATGAAAGTGTATAGGCATCTCTGCAAATTCCATGCAAATAGCAGCAGCTGGGCTTCAAACTCCACTCTAGCAAATTTAAATTCAATAAGCAGTGGAAGGTGTTTATGGTGGGAAGCACTTACGGAGGGCAATCAGTCATATCAACCCATGTCCCACGCTTAAAAATTATTGGTGAATCATTATAATACATAGCTTATTGAGCAGAAATAGAAACGGGATCACCAGCTTAGAGCATAATCCTATGGCTGCTAGGGCTGATAGGCCAGAATTCCAGCTCCGATCTCCAACCTTGGAGCTGGGAATCCAGTCTCAGAGTGATCTCTTCCCATGCTCAGTGTGAGCAGAGTTTCTTCCACACTGGCTGTGGATCTGAAGTCCCAAGCATAACCTTTGCTGGGAGTGAGAAGGCAGTCCTCTGGGTGTCTATTCCCAAGGGCTTCTGAGTGGGACTCAGAAGAGGAGGCAGAGGCCGGAGAGGCCTCCAAATGAGGGCCAAGTCCAGATGTTGAGCTGAGAGAAGCAGAAGTGCTCATTTCACAGCCAGACTCCTCAGGTGCTCCGGCAACCTCTGAGATTTTTTCCTCGTTGCATTTGTTTTGCTTAAATTTTACAATAAAAGAGTAATTATATATATATAAATGATGGGGAAGAAGAAATCTCTTACTCCCTTTGAGAATGTCTGGTACCTAATCAGCTTGCTCCATCAGAGCGCACAGTTAGAATAATTGCCTTGAAGCCATTCCTGATATTTTAAACTTTAACATGAAAAGCTTTCAGTTCATCCACCACCGCTGCTCATCTGCTTTCCTAAGAAATGTGTGCTGTTTAAAGCCATGGGTGGGCAGAAGGTAGACTGGGATCTCCTGGTAGAATTCTGGGTGATTTGTAGCTGGGCTCAGATGTCTAAGTCCCTATGGCCTAGCAGCAGCATGATTAAAAAGTTTCTTCCATCTACTAAATTAGATTGCTGGAAAAGAATGGCTTGAGGGGGAAAGAGGGGTAGATTTTTGTATGAAAGGGCTTCTGAGCTTGGTTCAGGTACTGCTCATTAATCCCTTGGAAGAGCATGAGCTCAGAAGCACTCTCTTCCTGGATGCGTAGGGTATGTTCAGCCAGTGGAGACACAAATTTGCATCTGGCTATTGCTGCTGCATTTGAAGGTTGTCGTAAAAATCAAATAGATCTCACAAGCACGAAATCTGCCCACGGATGCCTTTTGCAAGAATTCCATTAATGCACAGACAAACAGCATATTGCAAAACTGTAATTGTCTGGGTATCTGTTATTGGGTGGAGTGGGGATTTTCTTCTGCAGGAAGTTCAGGCTATGGAATCTAAATCATCAAGAAACCAGAGGGTGTGTGTCCAGTTGCTATCTTCGTTGAGTGTCCCCAGAACACGTGGGATGTGTGAGAACTGGACTTGTCTTCACAAATCCACAACCCCAAAGTGAATCTAGGCCAGAATACCTTTTTTTCAAAAAATGCTTGTGAATTCCTAAATCACCGATCACATTCAAGGTGTGTATTGTTTTTTAAAAGATGCACTCTTTCAAATGAGCATTGTCACACTTTAATCCATGAGGAAGAATGCACAGTTTTGAAAAATGCACAGAAAAAAGCACACTTTTCCCATTTGGATGAACTGAAAATAGGATGCAAGGGAAAAAGTGAACCAGAAAGAATTTTGCGATGATTTATGGAGAAATTAGGAGAGCTCAAAAATCCCTAGTCCCTGGATGGAAAAATCAGTTAAACTCACAGTGAAGAGAGGAGCATTTCCTTGTTCTGGGAACAGCAGAGGTGGGGCTACACGGAATTCTGCAAGGGAGGAAGAATGTTCTGTAAAAATATGTCTGCAGAGCACAGCAGGGGCAAAGCGTATGCAAGGGGGCAGAGCTCCTGCTAAGGAAATCGGGTGAAAGTTAGATATAATGCTAAGTAATGAGGGCATTCTGGAGCCACCTGCCATGTCCTCAGTTAAAAACCAAAAGCAATTCTGCCACATGCAGCAAAAGCTACCTGTATGCAGCACTGATTGATATTTATTTATTTTGTGTCCTGCCCTTTGCAGTGTCTCAGGCTGGCGATAACATAAACAAATGTACCCATGCCGCCACCAAGCCATTCACATGCATTTTCTCTCTTCCGTTTTAGAATCTGCTTTTCCATATCCATAATCTGGAGATTATAAGGCAAGAGGCAGGAGTTTAAAGGGGCTCCAATTTGTCTCATGTGTGTGTCTCTCCCAAAGCTGCATGCTCAGGGGATGGGAAGGACTGTCCCAGAGAAGAACGCACTGCTTTTTGGTCAAGGGGATATGACCCCTTTCAGAACCTTGATTCTCTGCTCACTGAAAATGTTACTCCCAGTTCTCTTTGTGAAACTGCTTCTGCCCTGGTTTGCGTGGGGATTTTTAGTTCGTGGGATCTGGTGGTGCCATGTTTAGCTAGGCATGATCTGGGAGAAGCTGCTGCTTCACTCCAGGAACATGCTGGCTGGGATAAAGCTGATTCAGAAGCATGCAGAAGAGGGAGGAGGAGGAGAAGTTCTGCTGGAAAGAGCCATCATGTGTGTGCACCCCACTGAACTCGATGGGACTCGCTCAGCAATAATCCAACGGTAAGCCTCTCCTTCTGCCTCCTGGAAAGGGACTAAGGCCTGGCAGTTCAAGAGCCCTTCCCGTCAGCAGAGGTGCGGAGTGTCTGAGCAGCCTTTGGGGCAAGGAGGGAAAAGACTGCCAATGAGGATGTTCATGTGATTGGCATCCTATCATATTCTCCTGAGTGCCTGAATAAAGCTGCTGTAAGCCGCCTAGAGAACACTGGCTATTGGGAAGCCTAATTAATAATTGTCAATAGTAGCAACAATATTTAGATTTGTATAGCAGAAAATTCACCTCTCAGCTGAATTCCACATTGGAGACACTTGCAGTGGCCACATGCCAGTGGTGGGTGTGGCCAAAGGCCAAAGGGGTGGGGCCAACATGCAAATCGGATCTGCCCCCCCCCACCCCCTGGTATATAAGACTTCAGCCCTAGTAGGCTCAGGTTTGTAATTCCGCTGGCTAGTGTGACTTGCCCATCCAAGGGTCTTTGAAAGGAATGGGATGGGAGAGACTTCTGAGCTTAACCGGGTGTCCCGCACTAGCAGGGGGTGGACCCGACGGCCCTCTGGCCCCATCCAGCTCTCCAGTTCTATGCTTGTGTGACTGACTCCACACTTGGAAGAAAGAGCGACACTGATAAGATCAGACTTTCCCTCGCGCTGGCATTACCGGACTTGGAAGGGGGCCGACTCCTGCTCTTTTACCAGCAGTGATGCCTTCTGTCAGCTGCGTACACAACACAGAGGATTTAATTAAGCCTGGCATTTAACCTGCCCGGCTATGAGTCCGTCAGCAGAAGAGAAATGACTCCATCACCTTGAGTGGTGTGCGTCTGTGTGAACGCCTGCTGGGGAGCGGGTGCGACGACACCTGTGCTCGCAGAGTGCCAGTGGAGAGCCCGGCACGGGCTGCTGGAGCAGATCCAAGCCAGGGGATGGGCTGTGCATGGATGAGCTCTGTTAATAGCCAACCTTTTCCCCCAAGGAGCCCCCTCACAGCAACCCTGTGAGGCGGGTTAGGAGGAAGGTCGGTTGTGACAGGAGAAAAGCCGCCCAGTGAGCTTCATGGCAGAGTGGAGATGAGCGTCCTGCACTGGACTGGGCATCCCACCAAGCCCCAGTTCAGCACTCTAACCACTACACCACACTGTGCTACACCTGAAGCTCTTGGAGAAGAGAGACTTCTACGTTCTGTGAACTTATCCTCAGCGGTTCAGCATCTCAAAAGGTGATCGTTCTTTCCACTAGCAAATTGCAGAGATATCTAGAAGCTAGACAACCGTTTTTCTCCCATTTTTTGCAGTTGTGTGAAGCATTGCTTTCTTGTGTATTTATTGATTTAGAGTACTTTTATGCCACTCCTCAACCAGAAAGTCTCTTGGAGTGACTTGCAAATAATTGACAATGTAAGACAGTCCCTGCCTGTGGATTTACAATCTAAAAGACGTGGCACGCAAGGAGAAAGGAGCAGGGAGGGAACGTGGGGCAGTGGGTAGGGGAAAGAAGTCTTCCACCTGGGCTGCTGAAAGGCTGCTGTCCCTCAGCCCCACTGAAGGAGAAGACATCTGGCCCATGCCATTCTTCAGAGGGGGTCCGTTGGCCCTGGAAGCATGGCAGGTAGACAGTGTCTTCTCAGTGGTCGTGCCTAGACTGTGGAACTCCCTGCCTCAGGACAGCCATCTGTCTTCTGTCCATTGGAAACAGAATTGCACCAGTGCTGCTGAAGATTTAGGATCTGTTCTTGGTTTATTGTCCTTATGCCCACCCCGTGTTCACACATGCAGGTGTATAAGGAGGCTGCTTTCAGTCTAAGTAGGTGATACCGGATGAGATGGGCACTTGGGTGCCCCGGTATGAGGCAGTTCCCTTCCTTGGAGGGCCCATTGCTCAGGGGTGGAGATTCCACTTTTCAAGCAGGTGGTCCAGGTTCAGTCCCTGGTGTCTCCCATTCAACAGGGCAGGGAGGAGATGACTGGAAAGAAGCCCCTCTGCCCAAGAGGGAGGCTTCCACCCTGCTCTGGACCAAACATGCTCATGCCACAATTAATCTGTTAGCCTTCTAGGGGACATATGTCTCCTTGCTGTGTCAGGTGTCCCCCCCCCCATGGCATGCGCGCGCGCGCGTGCGCGCACACACACACACACACACACACACACACACACACACACAGCTATCAGAAGTAAGCCAGAGCCAAGGAACCAAGCTGAGCAATCAGAACCAAGGGCTGCCCAGAAGCACAGAAGACCCAGAAGACCTAGGAAAAGTCCAAGGTCAAACAGGGAGCTGTAGGGTGGTGGTGGAGTACCTGCTTTGCATGCAGAAGGCTCCTGGTTCTGGCCCCAGCATCTTCACCGTCTGCTGAAATCTCAGGAGGGCTTTAGTTCCCAGTCAGGAGAAACCAGTAACCCACCTAGTTCCTTGACCAAGGCTGGTCAGACAGGTGCTCATCGAGGCTTTGGTAGAAGGAAGCTCTGACTCAATGGAGGCATTTTAACCTTTTTGGTTAAAAAATGCACCAGGACCAAGAACCCACCAAATGAATGGTGGTTGGAGGAAAGGGGCCATCCAAGGATAGAAGCATGGCCACTGGAGGTCCTCTGAAGGTCTTCTTGGCCTCTCTGTATGGCCAGATTGAGCCTCCAGGTTTGAGGTTCTGCAAGTGGTTCAAAAGTGCAGCTAGCTAAATCTGCATTCTGTAAAGAATCTGTAAAGAATCTGTAAATCTGTAAAAAATCTGTAAAGAACATGATTTCCCCCTCATCCCAAGTGGCAACAAGCCAGCTGTGGGAAATGGGCTTTAGTTGGTGATTAGTGGGGCCAACTTCTGACTTTGCTCCTTCATGTGGAACATCTATACCCTTGGGCATCGATCTCCAAACCTCTGGGCTCTCCAACCAAGAGTTCACTGCAGAAAAGGTGCCCAATGACAAATAAAAAGAAGTCTGAAATAAACATCACCATGTCCATGCAGGTATTTTGTCCTACTCTAATTTTTCATCAAACAGCCATTGCGGGCTGTTGAATTGGAGAACTCTTCCAAACCTGACATCCAAGGACAACTGTAGGACACTCCAAGCAATGAACAATGCACCTCTCACACCTCTTTCAAATACTCTGAAGAAAAGGAACAGCGACCATCCAAGTATGAAAAGAAAAAACAAAACCATCCAATCAACCAACAAAAAAACCCTCTCTTCAGTTCTTGTCACCAGCAAAGAATGGCAAAGTGATGCGCCAGAGAATGGGGAAGGTAAGCTGACAACAGCACGACAAGGAATGATGTTTTTCGCAGGTCGAGTGGATGTTCCTGGATGCCGATGAAGGATGAGCTCATCGCTGCAAGAGTCTCTTCAGTGTCTTTAACGGGTGGCCTCAAGGACAAACTCCTGGGAGAAGGAGAAGGTGCGGAGTCTTTTCAGTCCGCCTGTCGATCAATAAGTGACAGGCGTCATGTTTGGAAGTGCAGTCTTCCATGGAGATTGTAGGTCTCTGCACATACATCACTGGCAAGATGCAACTCCTATCCATCAAGCCTTCAGAAGTAACATTGCAGGACCTGATTTAATCAACCTATCTAGGCAGGGGAGCTGACGTGGGCTGGAATGCACTGAAGGGAGGGAAACATGGATCCTTCCCTGAATAGAACATGCCTCCCCAAATGGCAGAGTGCTGGGGTGACTGCTGAACCCCACCCTCCGCTCCACTACCCCCATGGCTCTCAACTGGGTGTCCAAGTCAAAGAGCTAGGCAAGCCCTTTGCAAGGTGGCTGCGCTGATTTGCAAGCTGTTGGCCCCAGCACCTTTTGGCCTAGGTCCTGGCCAGGACTGGATGCAGCTCTCAAACCATTCTCCAAAATGGACATCGGGCCTTGGGCTGAAAAGGGGTTTGCATTCATCCTATAGCTGTAATGCAGTAATCCAGAAAGGGGAAGGGGAAGTTTTTCCACCCCAGACTATTCTCACGCTGGAAAATACACTAATGCTTGAATCTCTGAGGGCATCTTGTTGTATCCTGTGTTCTTGGTGAAAAGGAGGGACTGTAAAGGCAGGAGATAAAAGCTCACGGCAACTGATAAATGCTGCTGGTTTAAGGTGAGCCAATTTGCAAGCCTGAAAGAGCAAGGGAAAGGGCAGAAATGTGCCTCTTCCTCCCCTTTGTCTCCAATGCAAGGAGTGGAGAACAGGGCGGGGGATGTAGATCAAAATGTAATTTTCTCTTACAAGCTTCGGGAGAGCAGGAGGCCTGGTAGGTGGCCTGCCCCAGGGGCCTCTGAGCAACAAAGCGCAGTCATTTCTTTTGTAAAAGTGGTGCATATTGAAGGTCAGCCAGGGCTGCACAGCCCAGAATGGATGGATGCCCTCTCTAAAGGGGAAGAAGACTGTGTGAGAATGCTTTGCAGAAGCCACAAAAATGAAACTCTGGCCTGGCTGATGCGCTGCATTTCCCGTGTAACTTCTCCTCTGGCCAAAGGAGCTGCGATGGATGTCCACAGCTGAGGATAAGACCCAGCGAGGAAGTCCCTTCAGAAACATCAAGGGTAGATATGTTTGGCCAACTCTGGAGGACTCGTGCCCTGGTGGAGGCCCACTAAAAGGAAGCACTGTACAGTAGAGCATCTGGGGTCACAGCACCCACCTTCTGGAGAGTTTTACCACCTCTCATTAGACAGACACCCAACTGCTGACATTTGGACAACGTCTTAAGGTTCATCTCTCCTCAACAGCTACATGTAACATTTATATTGCTAGCAGCTTTGTTTTGTCTTGCTTGTACCCCTTTTTGTAGGGTTGTCTTTATGCCATTGTGTTGTTTGCTCACCGCTTCCACCCCATCGTGGAAAGCAGTTTATACATCTGAATACTCAAAGACAAAGCAGGGCAAGTAGCTGGGTTGATCTACCCCAGCAGGAGGAGCAGGTCTGTCAAAGGCTAAGGGGTCCTAACTGGGGTCATGAGGAACCCAGTCTGAATCCATCCCTCCAAGCATGAGAGCTGAACAGAGAGGAAATCCAGCAGTGTTTGTGAACTTGCAGTGGCACACGCAGCATCCTCCTTCCACGCCAGCTGCCGCAGCCCAAAAAGTGCCCGCAACTGGTGCAAAAGAGAGGTGCTGGGGCTGATTCCTGGTGAGCCCGTCAAACCTGCCTTCTTGGGTGCCAGGAGCAGCTGCCCTTTGAGCTGACATCCAGGGAGCTGCACCCCAGGAGCCCAACAGATTCCCACCCCAGAGAGATTCCTCGCACACCCCTAGTCCGACTTGCCTGTTAAAGACCAATCATCCCCAAAATGCTTCCCATTACCACAGGGAGCAGTGCAGTGCGGCAGGGACTGTTCCTCTCTCTCCCCATCCCCTACATTGCCGGCTTCTCTCAGCACTGCAGCCACACTCAGAGGGAACAAGTAAGGCCAAGGGAGTGCAGGATAACACCCATGTTCCTGCTCATACAAAGCATCAGCACTGTGTATCCTGTGAGCCCGACTCCACTGTCCCGGGGTACGGGAGAAGAAAATAAAAATGAAGAAGAAAACTGCCACTCACAGCAAACCAGGACTCCATTTTCTCTTGCAATGAACCAAAAATGGTGAACTGACTCTTTCAATTATGCCCCTCTCTAAGCAGAGTTTAGCCCGACAAATGCTGTCTGCTCCTTCAGCCAGTTTGGAACATTTGGCGGAAGAGAATCGCCTCCATAAGAGAATAGGCCCAACTGATTTGGCCGCCCTGAAAAATAATGCAGCCATGGACGGGGTGGCCACACCATGTTTTTACTTAACAGATTTTTCTTGCTGTGTGTGCAAGTTTGCCAAATTTGCAGAGTTCTTGCTGAGTTCTCTCTGCTCTTGAGACCGAATAGGTCTTGATTGCAGAGCAATGTGGCACTGAGAAGCTCGTGGTATGAGGATTTAAGGCATTTGGAGCAGATTGAAGGGTTTAATGGCTGGCTCTATCTCGAATGGAGGCTGAAAGGTAACTAGTGATTACCGAGGACTCAGAACCTCACTTGTAGGAGTGGATCAGGGCCTCTGATGCCCTGGAAAAGGAGCTCCACCCCTTTCCTAGCCATGCCCCTTTTCTCCAAATGTTGTCCTGGTTTTCTGCAGTTTCCCTACATTTTAAAATGCTGAAATGCCTCTCTCAGGGCTTGCTTACTTGCAGTATGAGCTCAGCATTAAAACATGTTTACATTTTGGCCTTGCCTCTTTTGCTTAGAACTCCATCCAGCAAGTGGGCCTTGCAAACGTCTCAAAACGGCATGTAGCTTTTGGGATGCAAAGAATTCTGTACCCTGCGCCATGGGGCTCAGAAACACAACCCCTGCTTCTTCGGTCTTAGTTCCATACAGAGGACTTGATATAATCTGAACGTGTGCAGAGAGTAGGAGTCACAGTATACAACAAAAGTACCCTTGTGCACATGTTGAGAGAATGTAAATTCAGGTGCATAGGAAGATCTCTGAGGTATTTTTTTTTATAGCAGACCAACAAGAACAACAAGCTTTGGTCCAACGCCTCAAGAATAGCAACATAGCTTTTTTATCCCAAAGCAGGCTGCTGAAATGAAGAAAACCTATCTTGAGTTGTCCTTAGCTCTTTCTGAGCTAAGAAAAGTTCATGTCCCATTATAAAAAGTCAGAAGATCTCCTCCTCCAGTTTAGCTACTGGTGGGAGGGGTCTTGAGTGACCCAATGCTGACATGGTGGTCCCACCACTTTTCATTTGACTCCATCCCCACCCCCCACTGGGACCTTGAACTGATGATTTCGTTTCTAGGCTGAAATGAACTTAGGGTTGAATTAACACACACACACCCCAGCTCTGGGCTATTGTTCCATATCCCAAGTCCAGGCTCTTTCAAACAAGACACGTGTTCACTCTTGTGGGCCAAGGAGGGCATAGCTTGTCACAAGGGGCACATAAACTGCCTAAAGGACTGGGTAAAAGAATGGGGTGGGGGCTGAGCTGCAACAGACTGCATGCGTCCTTTGAACCCAGAGTTTTCAGCACCAGGAGATCATTATTTCATAGTGATCAAAAGACCAACTCTTTTTCTTTCCCCTTCTTGTCTACCAGCCAATGCATTCCTTATCTTTTTCTCTTTTCTGAATTGCCACACACAAGTTCCCCCAGACAAACATGCCATCCCCTTCTTTTTCTTTTTTCTCTTTCTCTCATTTTTATTTCCTACAAAGTTATCTTAGGCTCATGGT
Organism: Varanus komodoensis; assembly: GCF_004798865.1. Lineage (NCBI taxonomy): Eukaryota > Metazoa > Chordata > Lepidosauria > Squamata > Varanidae > Varanus > Varanus komodoensis. The sequence goes on along the minus strand of NW_025336169.1, from coordinate 2,824,056 downwards.
GTAGCCCAGGGACCTCGTGGGGAATGGGCTTGGCAGCAGCTGGTCTCCAGCACCAAGAAAGCTCTCCAGGGGACATATTTGTGACTAGGAATGTACAAGGGGTTTTCAAAACGTTTCCACATTTTTATACTTTATAAAAATATTTAATATATTTGCCATCCGAGTGGGGTGGTGTAACTTGGTGTCCTGCAACAGCAGGGGGTTGGACTTGATGGCCTTCATGGCCCCTTCCAACTCTGCTGTTCTATGATTCTATTTTCTGCTGATGGTATTAAAAAGTTGGTATGATGCTGGGAAAAATGCATTGCAAAGGAAGGGGACTGTGTAGAAAAGTGATGTAATTTGTTCTTGACATTCTTAATGGAGTTTTAAAAAGTGCAGAAACTTTTTGAAGAACCCTCATGTGAGGAATCTGTTTTGTACAGAAAATACCCAGATTCCTTGGTATTTGAAGTGGCCCAGAGTCCAAGTTTCTGGTGGCTGTGCCCAGAATCGAGCCACACAGGAAGTGCCCTTCCGCCATGTTTACCACCAGCGTCAGTGTGCAGGGAAGGAGTGGGAAAGAGGTTCACCAGGAACGCCCCTTTTCCATGCGTGCTGTCCCTGGAAGCAGAGAATGGGGAAGAAAGTCGGTTGCTCCAAGTGGCAACTGGGCAGGGGGTGCGAGTTGCACAGCAAAAGGTCTCTGAGCATTCACGGACTTCCTCTTGGCTCGGCTCACTTTGCAGGAGCAGGCCAAGGATAAGAGGAGGTCCATGCATTCTGCAGGGGCAGATTCTGAAAGGGTTCATCACAGCCCCTGCTCCTGTTTTATGCCCTCAATTGGCTGTGTGGGCACCTACCCTGCCACCCTGCTAATGGGCAACACCCAAGCTCATCAACATTCTCCCTCTTCCAACTCAAGTCCCTTCCAGTCCGAGTCCATACCAGGCTGCAAGCTTTGTTTTTAAACCCTCTGCACAAAAACCCCTGTGCATTTTTGTATTCGAAATGTATGCATCGTTGGGATGAACGTATTCATCTCCCACAGATTGCAACATATTGGTGCGTATCTCTCACCGGTGGGGCGGGGACGAGGCGGCAAGCTCAGAAATGTATAGAGCACAACTGCAGATCGCACTCGAGCCTACGTCCAGTGACTTGGCAGGAGTGACTTGGGCAAATCCTGATCAAAAACAAGCCGAAAGACATTTTCCCGATATGCTGAGTTTCTGCCTCTAGCCTGAAGTTCCCTCTGGTCCATTTGGAGCTGTCCTTGGTTCTGCTTCTCTGTCTAAACGCCAGCAACCGCTGTTTCTGCTCTGCCTTGATAAACGTGGGATGCACTGGGTTTCAACTGAGCAGCTTTTCCAGGGGCTGGAGCCCAGCACTGAACTTTGTCAGAAATTATGGATGAAACAATATAAGCGCAAGTCTCCTGTTTTGTCAGCACGGCACAATAAGCAAGGGCTCTGGGGATTCCTCTGTCAGTGCGAAGCTTTGCCCATTGCAATTTTCCTTTTCAGATTTGTAAGAGCTACCCGTGGGGCTCCATAGTTCTATTCTAGGGAGTTTCTATGAAGCTGAAAAGAAAAGCTGCAATGGGTGAGAGGCCCCACTGATATATCAGTAACCCATCTTCTTGGCAAGAAGTGTGCATTTGTGTATGTGTGTGTGTGGGGGGGGGTGGGGCATTCTCTCTGTCTCTCTCTCTCTCTCTCTCTGGGCTCCACGAGATGCACTGGGGCATCTCTCCCTGTCTGCATCTATTAGCTGCTTTCAGTGACAGCATCTGTTTCCATTCTCTATCCTTGTTTTGCCAGCCCAGGAAAGTAATAGCCGGGCTGCCATGAGCCCAACCTTATTAATCATCAGTGTGACCACAAATAGTGAAACTTTTATAGCTCCACAGAACAAATAGAGGATTTTGTGAGTAGGCACTTCCCATTAAGAGGCACTAATGAAATGTGAAAATGTTTTACTAGGCCATAATTGTATATATGTTTGTGTGCTTTTGGAGTGGCGATGCACTTCCATTTGTGGCTAATTTAAATGCCCATTAAGCCCAGCTAAATTACAACAAAATAGCTCTGGAAAAAGCAGAGCCACTAGAGATGGTTAGGAAAATGACCAAGATTCCTCTGTGAAACTTAGCTGGCTTCTTTAACCAGATGGAAAGAAGACACTCGGCAGGTTGTAGTCTCAGGGCAAACCTCTTCTGCTCAAGGAGGGGTGGAGAAAAAGAATTTGGGAGTTGGACTACAGACGCAAAGGAGAGGAGGCATTTGGGCCTGTGTGTGGAGGATGCTGCAGATGCTGGGCAAGAAAGAGGAAGTGGTTGTGGCAGGAGACATTCATTGCTGTGGGTGGGACACCAAGGGATTTTAGAGTATTCTTCATTTTCTATCTCAACAATCAATTCACCTTGCACTTGTTCCTGAATATTCTTCTTTTTTTTTTGAGCAGGAGAAGCATTTTGACATGAACAATGCACACTTTCCCAACCATGCATCTCAAATGCACTCTTTGCCAACACAGGTTAAGACATGAAAATGTGCTTTTTTGGTGCACGCGCTTGCACAAATCAGCACTTCTGAATGCAAATTCAAATTGGGGAAATCGAAAACCTTTCCTCAGGATTATGTAGTTTGAGTTGTTTGAGTCTGAGTTTGTGAATGAGGCCTGTTTCCAGGATTTGGGAACCAGAACCAAACTTTCTTGGATGGTGCTGATTTGGGGAAAGTGATACTGCCCAGGGAAGAATCATTAGCATAGTCCTCCCTCACTTTTTCTTTTCCAGCCAATCAGAAAAATTTTTTGAAAGAAATATAGTGTTTTACTGAAGCTTAACAGGCTTTGCTGTGTTATGGGGCATTTTCTCTGAAGCTGTTAAGAAGTTGCAGAAATAAAAGTAATGATCCCTCTGATATGTGGAAGTTGTTTCTGCCCATGTGAAGAGATGATTCCAAGCCAGAAGGACCCTCATCCCTGCCCTCTGCCAGAGACTTTACTGGAGGCCAAATGATGGCTATGTCTGAGCAATAAACCTTTCTATTTAACCATTATTCTAAAAATTAGTATTTTAGTATTAGCATTTTAATGCAACAGTCACGTTTCATTAGCTATATGTTAGTTATTGTTTAGATTGTTTTTAATATATATGATTTTACTGATCGTGTGCTGTCCCGAGATGCCTTGCATAAGGGATGGCATATAAAAGTTTTAAATAAATAAATAAAGTAACTAGTCCACTCATTTGGCCTGGCGCTGCCTCACAGGGTCTAGGAATTCACATTCCTCCTTGCCGTGCTTTTGTGTCTCCCCACATGCCTAAGAAATTTGGCGCTCGGTCACTGCCTGACTGATCTGGCTTGCTAACCTTTGCAGCATCCACTGCCAACTGTTCTGCCCCTTCTATCCTATTTATCTCACATTCTGAATCTAAACAGACCAGATAGGAATGCTGTCTTGGTGGAAAGCAGGGGGCCCATCTCCACAGTTAGCAAGAAATGCTGTTCCAAGTTGCACCCGCCAGTATTCCAAGAAGCCCTCGTCTTTGCAGCAGCTGCCGCGTTGCTTCCTCAACCCATCCTGACATTTCAGCAAGCATCAGAACCCCAGGCGCTATGCTTCGTTACCCTTCCCAACAAGCAAAATTGCAAGAGCTAGTGGCTGACTATACTTCTGATGCATTAATAGCTGTTGGGATCCAGGTTCCTCACTTGCATTTCCAAAACAACAGACCATTCTCTGGCAAAAGCTTCATATTCTCCAGTGTACAGCCAGTAAGCTCAAGCAGCAAAGAAAGAGTCTCTGAGTATCTACACAGCAATTTGTTGAATCCAATCCAGCAACTGCTTCCAAGGAAACTTCTTGGAGTAACCCATCTGCCCTACCCTCTCGGAAGGTCCTTTTGGAAGTGGACAAGGTTCCAGAGGTTGCCCCTCCAGCTGGCTAGCTGGTCTCTCCCAGTGCTCCTCCTGCAGAGCAGGGCAGGATGCGCTCCAACAGACCAAAGCTCAGGGAGCCAAGGTTCCATTTGGATGGTAGGAAGCACTTCCTGATGGTTAGGACCCCCCGGGTATTGAATGGGCTTCCACTGGTTGGGGCCTCACCGGTGAGGCGGTTCAAGGATAGGCTAGATATGCACATGGTAGGCATGCCACGAATGGAGCTGGCTAGAGTTGGGGGTCAGACTAGATGGCCCGGGAAGCCCCTTCGGACTCACTCTGTTTGTATGTTTGTACGTTTCTATTTTATCCTTCTCTGCTCATAGAAATATAAGTACCCACTGAGCAAATGTGTATTTCCTCCCCTGATGGCAACCCTAGGGACCCTGGACCAAAGAACGCAACTAAGCGAAGTTCGGAAAATGTTGGCAGACTTGACTGTCCAGGCTCCCACCACACCTCCCTCGCTTCACTCGTCTTGCATTCATCGGCATTCTGTGCTGGCATTAGTAGTGGTCCTGGGGGATAGAAATAATAAAATATCCCTGTTAGGGACACACCAGACTACTCCCCCCCCCCATGCAGCTTTGTCTGCAGAAATCTCTCTCCGTCTTCCACCTCTGCAGAAATAAAATTGCATTGCTCTTGTGTGCACTGGGCCCTGTACTCTATATTGGAGCAGGTTCCTTTGTGTCTTCTCCTTTGTCCTGGTGAAAGGCACCCTCAGTCACACAATCCATCTTAAGCACACAGCAAAGCGTCCACCCGGGCAGCCCATCCATGCAAGGCTGTCAAAGGCACAGAATGGTCGTAGCCATAAATAGGGCCATTTTGTCAGCCCTCACATTCTGCCCCAGGCAATCTTTTGTAAAGGAGATGAGTGTCTGCCAGCAAACACCTTGGAAAAACGGGCTTTATCTCTGTTCTGAGGAATGGCCGATGCAGGGAAGAAAATGTCACGGTGCTTTCCTTTACCTGGAAGAACACCCAATGGGGTGCACGCAGCAGCATAAGCTGTACGCTGCGTCGGGGGAAGATGAAACCTACCCCTTCCCATAGCCTCAACTACCGAGGCCATTGGAGGAAAGGCAGAATATAAATTTAGCAAATCTGTGATGTTTTTCCAGACTTCTTGCTCTTCCAGTCCCACCAGAAAGGCTGAAATGCCCCTTCTAAAGCTTGTCCACTAACACTAAAAGCTTTAGGCCAAAATGTGTGGGGTATTTTCACCCCATCCTGTTAGCCTTTGACCCTATTGCCTTTGCTTTGGGACTCATGCAGCCCTGGAGAGTCTCTGCAAAGTGAAATTCTGCCCTGGGGCTGAAAAGGGTTCGGCAAAATGTCTGTGTGGCTCATCTCTCTGGGGAAAGCCACAATTAAGAGGAGGCTAATGTCCCTCCGAGCCAAGTGTCCTTCGTTTCACATCGCAGAGCTGTCTATCACAGCGACAGGCGCTTTGCTAATCTAGTGTGGAAGGACTTGCAACAATTTGAGAGCTAAATTGTTCATGCAAACATTTGCTGGTACTCTTGTGTATTTTGTGAATACATCTTCTGTTGAGGCAACAGGCAATAGTAAAAAAAGTCTTTGGGGAAATAAATAGGCAAGCACTATTTGCTTCCAGGAGTTGGTCTGCCCACCTTGAATAATGGATTCAGTTCTGGCTATCTCTGCATAATAGAGAGATAGAGGAAAGGGAGGAGGGTAGGGTGGGTGGAGGGAGGGAGGGAGGGAGGGAGGGAGGGAGACAGTGCAGTCTGGCCAAGGGTCCTTAGCAGAAAGCAAGTGGGAGGAAAAGATTGCAGGAGCAGCAAAGACAAGGTCCTCTGAGATGGGGAAGGCAAGGGGACATTTCTGATTCCCATGTCCGTGCAGCGTTTCATCCACGGCAGCTTTGCTTTTGAGCTTTACAGGAGTTCTCCGTGGTGGTGAACGCATTTTGGGGATGATCCCACGGATAGCTCCTATACAGCTGAGCAGAGCGGGTGAGACCCTCCCCTGGCGGGGACGTTTGATGTACTCAGGAGACAAAATGTTGGGGGGGGGGTTTCTTAGGTGTTTCCACTTGAAGATGAACCAAGACTACTAGTGAGATTGCCAAGAGATGGGACACAGGGCCAAAGAGCTTTGCCAAAACTGGAGTGGGAGAGACGGATTAGACATTTTCAGAAGACAGGAAAATGATCATCCTGCATTGAACAGATGGAGCAGAAAAAAAATAAATAAGTGATTTTGATTTCAGCCACTCAAGATAGCATCCTTCAAACCTTAGGGCATTAGTAATCTCTCCAGACCTAGTTCTGAGTCTGCCTAGGCCTGGGCCAGAGGGAGCGGAAGGTTCATCATTGTCCTTTCTGATATTACTGCTTGCCTCTCGAAGAAGATGTTTTCATACGGTTAGTGTGAGTTTGGATGAATCTGTCAGTTTCACTTTCCCTCACATTCATAGATAGCTAGATAAAGGTTTACTCTCAAGTTCTTTCTGTTCTGTCAGTGAAGAAATAGGTAGATTTTGGTGCATTCTTTTATGCACGCATGTGCGCATATGCGTATTTGCATTTGCATCTCCCTTCATTAGAGAGAGAGAGAGAGAGAGAGAGAGCGAGCGAGCGCAAGCACAAACTCAATTCCACTCCACAGAAGGGCTTAAACACAGGGCAACCTCCAGCAATCTGCAGCCCACAGGTGACCATGCATAAGAGGGCAAGGTCTGGGGCTGCTTTGAGAAAAGGGTAAACTTGATTAAATAAAGTTTTTTAAAATATATATATATGGAAGGGGGAAAGGGTTAGTCAGATTCTGAGCACATAATAATCAAGTTAAAGTAGCAAAGCAGTGGCAAAGCACAAATAATCCTGCACAAACGGCCCCATGTGATTCCTTGGAGACTGCTCTGCTAAGGTTCCCCTGCTGCCTCCGCCAGGACTCCCGCCCTCCCTGCTGCCCCAGGTTTGGGGGAAACCTTAGCAGAGCAAAGCACCATGGCACCTGTACCTGAGAAACCTTGGGGCAATTTCTCCTGGTGCCGGAGCATAAGAACCCCGACCTCCTCTTCCAGGGGGCTGTCTCTCCCCACATCCGTCCCCTCGGGCTGGACGGGGATTTCAGAGTAATCCCTTGCTCTTGGGTGCTGATGGCCTAGTCATGGCTCACCCTCAGCTCTGAGATGGCGTCTAGCAGATTCCTCTTGTCCAGGCACCGGGACAGTTTTCTACCGAATGGACTGGCTTTGTGGCAGTGTTTGGCCTGCAGGTGCCCTTAGCTCAGTCATCTTTTATGGCAGCAGCTTGCAACAGGGAGGTTTCATCTCTTGGACCTGGCAAGGTGGACCGAGCCTCTCCAGGCCGGCCAGTGCAGGACCCAGCTCAGGCTTTAAGAAGCTCAACACTCCAACAGCCCTTTGCCTGGCAAAATGAACCCGGCAATTCCATTTTCTTCCAGATTTCCGTTAGGAAAATCTTGAGCTCTTTCCATCCATGGCAGGAAGACATCCGCATATTTTGGAAAGTCCTTTAAAACAAACAAACAAAAGCGAACTCCCCACACTTCTCAACTATCCCGAGTGTGAGTTTGCTCAGTCTACAGTGACCATTTGTGGTTTCCTAGACATCAAAGTACAACTCCTATCATCTCCTCCCATTGGCCAAACTGGCTGGAGGGATTGGAAGTTTAGTTCAGTCTCATGGGAACCTGGATTAGAAAATGCATTGATATCCTCCTCCTCCCCCTCCTCCCCATCTGCACTTATAGCTTGTCTTGGGTTCTGCCTTTGCAGAACAGCGCACTGTCCATAGCTTATTGCTAGGCTGGGTTGCTGTGATGGGGAAACCTTGCCTGCGTGATCTGCACTGCCCTGGGATTCCTTGTGGATCAAGGACTGTCTCCAGGGTTTTGAAAGAAACAGGACACTCAACAATCAGAAAAATAGTTTGATATACATCTGATAGACATTTGACCCTAATTCAGCCTTCCTCAAACAGGCTCCTTTCAAATGCATTAAGCTATGATTCCCATCATGCATAGAAACAGGGTGAGTCAGAAGGGGCCTCCTGGGCCATCTAGCCTGACCCCCGGGTCCAGCTGGCTCTGCTCAGGACATGCCCACCATGTGCATGCCTAGCCTATCCTATCCTTGAACACCCTCACCAATGGGGCTTCAACCACCTCCCATGGAAGCCCATTCCATACGCTCAGGGTCTTAACCATCAGGAGGTACTTCCTGGGATCCACCCTAAGTCTTGGTTCCCTGAGCTTTGCTCCACTGGAACGCATCCTGCCCTCCACTGCAGGGGAAAAAAAGGTCATGACCCGCCTCTGCCTGGCTCCCCCTCATGTACCTGCATGCTGCTTACAGGTCCCCTCTGAGTCTCCTCCTCTTGTGCGGGGATGATAGAAGCTTTAGTCCAACATATCGGAAAGGGCCTGGGTTGGGGAAGGGTTCCCTGCTAGTCCTACCAGACCTATTTCATTTCTCCAAATTCTCTCTTAACAAGCAGTTGTGAACAGGGAAGGAATGGGAAAGAAGTATTCCTTTTTCCTCACACTGCCAAAAATAGAGGTGGCAGGCTGGAAAGCATCCCGTGCCTCTGTTTCTTTGGTCTGTTACGTAGAACGATGGGACAGAAGACGCTTAACCCATTCCCTGTTTCTCCCCCATCTTATGAGAGCAAGAAAAGAGGAGCTGATCTCACAGTTCGTAACATCTTGGAACTGGCAGATAACATGTGTTTCTCCACACTTTGCAGGCTCTGTCATGTGCTTTCCCTCCCCCGTGAAATGCTGTTCCCCAATTATCTTTGAAGTGCATCCTTTTATATATATACATATTGTATTGCAGGGCAGCATAGCAAAGGAGAGAATGTCATTGAGGGAAACCATTTGATAGTAAGAAAAGAGAGAAGGCAGAAATGCAAGAGCCCCACTGGCTGAGAAAGGGAGAAGGAAATTTAACGGAAGCAAAATGAAACAGAACAAAATGCCAGGATGTTTAAATTTAAGATGAATTGACGGATTCCTCTTTAGTGGCACTCTTGGTTTCCAGTGGCCTGTGGTTCTAAGACTGATGATCTCACAGGTTCTAAATGGCAATCCTTTGCCTATTTACATGCAAGTAAACCCAAGGAACCCAATGGGGCTTCCTTTTCAGTAAACATTTGCTGCAAGATGTATGAGAGAAGCCATTTCAGGCTTGCATTCTACATTTCATACTTGAATTTAAGGTGGCACCCAGATGTGTTTTAAATATGTAAAAAGCAAGGATATGCACTTGGAACAGATTAAGTGTAGGAGCAGAACAACTAAACGGTATGAAGCTTTCTCAGGCACACTTAAGAGTATTGTGCTCAATCCAGACCAGGGAGCACACCCGTGCGTGTCCTGACTGAGAAATATGATGTTCATGATATTTCTATATATACATACATTCATTCTATTTCTAGACTGCCAACAATCTAAGTTCTTTGAACAGTTTGCAAAGACTGAAACCATTCACAGGACAAACGCATGGCAGACAGTGCACACAGAGTCTGGTATACCTAAAACAGTGCTGAACAATCAGTGGCAAGGAAAATCCAGGACCTGGTTAAAGTCTCATCATAAGCTGAGAGAAGGCGGGAGTGGGGGGGCTAACCTAGCAGAGCTGTGCTCTCTCCAGATTTTTTTAGAGTCTCCAGGATCTACTGATAAAATGGACAGGGAGGGAGCAGCATAGAACATGAAAGATAGCTGGAAGGAAGGAAGCGGAGACGAAGAAATGGGGGTGAAGTGAAGGAAAAGGGATTTAGAGAAGACCTCTGTCCAACCAAGCGGATTCTGATGAGGCTTCCAGATCCCACGAGGCATACCAGGATTTCAAGGGGTGAAATAAGTGAATTCATGGGCAGTACTTCACAGATCAGGGTGGCGCTTGTTCAGATGGGGTACAAGGAGGTGTTGGGGATTCAGCACTGTAACCTGATATTCCGATGCTTAGGAGAGTCTGGGTAGCAGGGGGTGATCTGTCATGAGCCAGTATTCCTCCTTCGTGCATTCAAAGGCCATAGGCCTTTTTCCTTGCGAGGCATTCTTCATTGACCACAAAGCATGAAGCACCCAGAATGAATTCCTGCGCATGCACAGAGCAGTTTGTTGAACCAGCCTAGCATTCACTTCCAGGAACTCTGGAATGGGCATCAGGAGCGAGGAGCTCCCCAGTGTGAGGGCTTGCCTAGATCTCACCAGCTGGCTCTCAACCAGCAAGAGCCCCTCAAAGGAAGGTACCTGCAGCATGAATGAAAGGGAGGGACCGGGGATCAGTTTGCAGTTCAGGTTCCACATTCACTCTACATGAGCAGAGGCTAGTGTTCCGCTCACTAGGGAGCTTTTAGAGTTGCATTGCCTTGTCCTCTGTAAAGATCTACCTTGTAAAGGACTCTGGTATTTTGGAGCCTAGGAAATGAAAGGAAGGGCTCCAGATCATGGTTCCAAAGCAGAAAAGCACTGACGAAAGCTTCTCCTTCTGACTCAGTCCATCCATCTACATAGTCCAGCATGATCCCCTCACCAGAGTAGCGGCACATTCCAAGGCCCCCACATGGCACATTCCTAACTTGGACTTCATTCCCACTTCCGCTCTGATACCAGAAGCAGGCAAGCTGGCATCTTTTCATACAGATTTGCCTCTCTAAGATAGGCCATGGGTTGCACATTTTTAAATGCTAAGAAAATTTGTGCAAATCATACCTGAAAATAGTTCTGGTGCTGTTTGCACAAATCATGCTAGAATGCCTTAGTTTCAGTTTGAAAGAGATGATTTGTGGAAAATGTCTTAAGTTTTTGTTTTAACATGTAAACTGTGCTCTGTTTTACAGGTGGAACCCTGAGAGGTGGTTCAACTTGCACAACACCAAGCTGGTGCTAGTGTGGGACTCATGAACTGGAATCCAGAGGGCTGAATCATGAAAATCCTGTATTTTCAGGCCCTGTAAGATTCCACACACATCCCTATGTCCTAGAAAGAGTTGTCAATTCTTTCCCATCCCTTAACTCATCCTTCTTTCCAGACTCATTTACTGCCTACAACAATACTTACCTCCCATGATAAATGACCTGCACTAAGATGATAAAACAAACAGATCAAAACAGACAAGGATAGAAAAGAAAGGTTGTCTGCTTTGAGGCCCTTCTTTTTAAAAATAGCAGAATGCAGATTATTGGTACAATTAATTGTTCAAACTGCCAAGGCAATGAAAAGTGTAGGGAATAAACAGATGTTAGCCATGATTCAATACTCATTAAGGCAGAGAAAGAAGTCATTTCCTATGCATGATTAACTCCTGCCAGCCAATGTTTCGCAAAGAAGATGATCAGAAGAGAATTAATTATTCCACAAATAGTACCTCTGATAGTGTGCCAGTCCATGCCCCTCTTGGGAATGTGAGCCCATGAGTCTGTGCCCCTAGCTGTTTGCTAATTTGGGATGTTTTCTATGAGGTTCCTTCAGGGAGGTGGACTGATGCATCCTTGAACTACAGGGCAAAGCTTCGTGAAGGACCAACTTCACCCCTGTTAGTCTGGCCATGTTTTAAGTTCTATAAGAGAGGCCTTTCTCATTGACCTACCTGTGTGAGCAGCTAGGTGAGCCATCACTTAAAAGGGGGCCTTTGCTGCACTGGTCCCACGCCTTTAGAACCAGGTTCCATGCCATTGTTGCAGGCTTGTAAGAGCATGCTGAGAACACAGGATTTTCCTTTGGCATTCCCCTCATTTATTCATGGCAGGTGCTGCATTTGTGCTGTTGTGTTGCTGTTTTTAAGGCTGCATGGCTTTTATTATGGATTTTTAAATTGGATTGGGATGAACCCTTCTGGAATCCATCCCTCTAGCATCCACAGGCTTTTCCTTGTGCTTGACCCAGTCCTGCAAAGTGAGCCAAGCCAAGAGGAAGTCCATGAATGCTCACAGAACCTGGGTTGTGCCACTGGCAACCTTCCCCGTCAGCCGTGGTTGCAGCATGTGGCCAAGGGGAACTCTGAGTGGGACACCTGCTGTCCTTGACGGTGGCCAACCTTCTTTGCTGCCTGCTGCTGCCAGTGGCAACATGCAGGGGAAAGGGGCTCTGCTTCCTGGCCTGGGTCTCTGGCCCTTTAAGCTGCTTGCTTTGCTTTGCTTGGCATTAAAGCCGATTTGCTGATGCCAGCACAATAGCTCTGGGCCTCTGCTTCCACAAAACCAGGGAGTCTTCCTTTCCTGATGTTGCGATGGCCCAAGACCATGCACACTGCCCTTGCATGTCCTTTATCAGGCATTACTTCTGCAAGCAAGAGGCAGTAATGAGCCTGCACTTTGATGTTCAGGCAGAGAAGAAACATCAGCCATCCATGCAGGAATCCTCCTTGCTAGCTCACTATACTTCATTATGCCTTAGCACCTGTGTAAACAAAACTACTCTTGTAACCGCATATTTTAATTATGTAGAATGTTGTACGCATGCGTTACAATGCCATAAGTTTGTAATCTACAAAAGCTAGCCACTTTGTTTATTCTCTGGTTCAGAGTCTTTTCAAGGGGGATTCTGCTGTTTTTTCTGAACCCAGTTGATTGGAGTCCTACCCCGCAGGAGTTGTCGTTACATGCTGTAAGTAACTTGTTACTAAATGTTATAGAAGTATTTATTTATTTTATTATTTATCTATTAAAAGTTTTTCTAACCCCTCCACTACTAGTGTCTCTGGACAGTTTACAAAAAATGAGTAGAATAAAACAGTGTAGCTAGATTGTTTGGTATATTGCAATAATAAATAATCTCCCCCTTAGCAAATCTGTAGTTGGCATATCACTTTCTGGGAATCCCCAAAAACCTTCTGCCCCCCCAGCCAGGGCAACAGCACCCCACAAATTCACTAGGAACTAGGACCCCAGGTGCTACAAAGCAAACTGAAGACAGGGGAGCGGAGTCCAGGGGATCCAATGGCTTCCTACCCCCAGACAGATTTCTCCAGCATTCCTGGTTTGTAATTATGTGCTGCCTTGGGTGTTCCTGCCTCTGTCCTGAAAGCCAGCCAGGAAACTTCTTTAAAGAAAGAAATTGGCATCTTTGGGGAAATCAGTCCTGTTTCCACTGCAATGGCTACATGGCTTGGATTCTCTTTTCACCAAGAAACTTTCCAATGGCGTGGGGGAAGTCCCACTCCAGAGTCACAGAGAGCTCAGTGCGATGAGCCATTGTGTCAACAACTGCTAGGTCGCAGCTGAGAAGCTTTTTACTAGCAACACTGCTGGAGAAATATGTTTGTTCTAGGAAGGGAAGAGGAGTTTGCATGAAGTAACCTAAACTGGTACTCTCCAATGAATATATATAAACTGGCATGGAGTTATTCTTCAGCTTCTGAACCTCCCTGAATTTTGTGGTACAGTTCTCCAGGCAAAAGTCACACATGAAAACTCATACATGGCATTGTAAAATGCATTGAGGACATTGCTTGCAAAACATGTCAATATTGGGGAAATGTTTCCTATGAGGAGAAATGCAAATGAAAATGTGGGCAGATTGGGTGCTCGGCTTGGCCCCTGACTGGACCCAACACTGCCTCTGTTCCTGGAATGACTCTGGAAGGTCTGAGTGAGTGGGTGGGACCAGCCCAAGTGAGTATGTTTCCTCCCTGAATATGTTTCCTCCATGAGGGGTCCCATCCAACATAGTGCAGTCTTGCACTAGGACTCAGAAGATCGGGGTTCAAGTGCCCACTTGGTCATGAAGCCCAGGGGCTGACTTCATGCCAGTCTCTGCCTCTTAGCCTAACCTATCTTGAGGAGCATGACTGTTTAGCTTTACCACTGACCATCAAAGAAGCATTCCTGGAGAACTGTGATAACAGTGTGCATTGCTTATGGAAAACAGCCACCATCATCTGGGGCTTGAGGAACCAACAGTCTGTCTCATAAGTCAGCTTCATGCAGTCATCGTCATCTGTTTCTCATTTTCCCATTGCATTTACGTGTTGCCTCTTTTTCCTCTAGCCTGGAACCAAAGGAAGTTTACACAGTCCGTTCCATTCTTCTCCTCACAACAAGGACCCTTTGAGGTTGGTTGGGTGGAGAGTAAGTGACTGGCCCAAAGTCGCCTGGTGACCACCACGCCGCCCTGCCTCTCCATGGGTCATCCTTGCAACTGGCTGCCCAGAAGAACCCCAGGAAAGCTGCTGAGGGCATGCCATTTCCTTGTGAGAAAGTATTGCTACTTTGCAGAACAACACTGCTTCTCGGGCTGTCTGGTTGTTTTGCTCCATTCTGGTTTTGTCAGTACTTTGTTCTTTTTGTGTCTCAGTGAGCAGATATTACAAAGGCACAACCACAAGTATCCAGTACTCCCTCTTCACATAAGTGGCCCCCATCAATGCAGTTGCTCCAGATGTTCCTGCTGCTCAGGGGAGTGGAACCCATGGTGCGCTCAACAAGGCTTGCCCGTGCCAAAGAAGACAAAATCTTTGGCCAGCATCCATTCCAGCCAGCTTCCTGGCACGTCTCACTATTGTCTGGCTCAATAAGATCCATGTTCAGTATGCAGCAGTGGTTGAAAGAAGAGGGAGAATGAACAAGAACAACTTTATTGTGTTCCACCCATTTTGTCCAAGCCGGTGGGCAGGGTGGCTTTTTGTCCTTCCATGCAGTGACTGCAGCATGAGCTGGCTCTTCTTCTTTTGCAAAGCTTCTCTTTTCCTGGGCTGAGAGATGCTCATTGCTCAAAGCAAGCACTTTTCTGCAAGGCCAAGAATCCCCCTTCCCATTCCATTCTATTGTCCATGTTCATTCCTTTTCTTATAGGATGGCGAGGTCCAAACCTCCCCATGAAGTCTGCCCAATCTGTTCTTTCCTGGGTTTCCCCATCTCTTCTGGTTTGGAGATCCCTTTCCCTGTGCACCTGCCCAGTTCCTCCCTTCATGTCTGAACTGATCGCCACCCCAGAAGCCCGTGCTAGGTACTCCGAAGGAATGCCCAGCCCCTACAACAGCTTCCCTGCTAGGTTGGCCCAGTTAGCAATGCCGTTGCTGGTAAAGCGGAGGCAGGCAGCTCATGCCTTTGGACTGGGGGCTGGGTGACCCTCCGGCCAAGGGAAGAGAGGCCCACGTCTGTGGAAGGGGAGATGGAAGAGCCCACACCTTGCTGGGTTGCCCTTCCTGGCACCAGTCAGACTGAGGCAGGCGTTCTTCTCCCTTGCGTAAACGACACGGGACCGCCCTGCTGCAGAGCAGCATTCCCTCTAGCATTCATGGCCGGGTCAGGGAGGGCAAGCCGAGCTGGGAGGAAGGCCACACGCACCTGCAGGATGAAGGGCGCAACCTGGTGCTGCATGTGGCACGCAAGAGGGGGCACTGCAGGCACCACACGTGGGGCTCAATTCCCTGCCGGCACGCCATGCACACGGGGCGCTTGGGGTGCACGGAACTGGGCCCAGGGAGTCCATTGGATTGGATTGCTGCCTCCAAGAGCCGCACTGCAGATGTGCTGCGGGAAGCCTGTTAGGGCTTCCAGGTTTCTGAGATGGGGTTGACGGAGGACCTCCTTCAGTCCACATTGTTCAGGGCTCCGATCTGCTCCTTCCAGTCTAATGCTGGAACTGGAATCCAGTCACTTGGGGCACAGTCCTCTGAAAGCTGGGCAGAGAAAGGACCCACTGCGTCCAGGAGGCTGAAGCCACCGAGCCACAGCTCCTCCTTGTGACCATAGGATGGCCACCGCCACTTGTGAGAGCAGCAGGCCGGCTTGGACGGGGCGCTGGGCAGGACAGGCCACACGGGACACTGAGGTCCGTCTGCTCTCTGCTTGGAGCTTGCTCCAAACGGTAGCGCAGGGCAGCTGTGAAGGCACGGATGCTGAGGCTGGAGCAAGGGGAGGCTCATGAGGGCTGCAGCCCCAAAACTTGCATGTGGAGCCCTGAATCTCTGGGAGGCCGCCTGGCCCACTTCTCTGCCATCCAAGGGCACTAGCTCAAATAAAGGGATGGGGCAGTGATGATTTACGCTACACTGGATCCCCTTGGAATTATATCCACATGTGCTTCACCTCCTGCTGCCCACCTTTTGAACCTTTTGGTCTGATCCTATTGGGTACTTTGTATTTATTTATGCATTCAATTTATATTCTGCCCTTCCTCGCAAAGAGCCCAAGGCTGCTAACAACCTTTAGAAAGCACAATATACCAGCTAATCAACGATGACTTCCAAGTCTCAAATATAGTATAAAGTGCAGTGAAAAGGATGGCAACTACAAACCCAGTGAGGGGGTGTACCTTTTTATCCACCCAGTCTTTTAATGGTTGAATTTTAATGTATATTTCTATATATTGAAGATTATGTTTTATTTAAGTCCTGTTATGGTTTCTGTCTTTTGTCAGCCATCTAGAGATCCATCTCGGATGTAAGAGGTCATACAATTGTTTTAAATGAATAAATACCCATTCTGCATTCTAGTCCGAGCTTTTAAGGAGCTATCCAAGGTCCTGAAATCCAGACTCATGCCAGGTTCAGCACTGTGAATAGTTCCTTTAACATTCAGCCCAGAGCTTAGACGGGTCTCAGTGAAATTAGAGCTTCTAGCGACTGCAGAATAAAAACAGCGATACAATCAATTAATCAAAAACCAAATATCACCCCGTCAATATCCCCAAAGTCCGCCCAGACAAATGGGCCTTCAACTAGCTTCTAAATGGCAACAGAGAGGGGGGAGACAACCAAACCTCTATCAGAAGAGAATGCCACCACCAAAAAGTTGCCATGTGTGGCAATCTCACATTTTCTTAAGGACGCCTCATATTAAACCTCCTTGGCTGATCTTAAGTCCTGGGAAGGTCAGTACTGGGGACGGTGGCCCTTCTAGGATCTGGGTCCTAAGCTCTTCAGACCTTGTACACCAAAATGAAGAATCTGAATCCGACCCATCATTTCACTGCCTTGCCAACCACACACAGGCAGTGGCAGTGTGACTTTCTCTTCCCTTTTCCATCTCATGGCCTCTTAACCTGACAACTGCAAATCTTTTTGCTTGTTCTTCCCTCCCACAAAAGCACTACTGTCCCCCAGGTAAGAGCAAGCCTTCATGCATCTTATGAAGAGGACTTGGCTCGGGGAGAACGTCTGCCACGATGCCCTGCAAAGCAGAGGAGGTTTTGAACTGGAGTCCTGGAGTTCCTTGGAGGAGAGAAGAGGGCAGCAAATGCATGAAATTCGCTCCATGCACATTCCTCAGACCTTGGAATGAGCGCAGAGGAGCTGTTGGCAGGGAGCCAGGCTGCTTGTTCTTTCCCTTCTACCACTCGTCAGCTGTTAAAACAGAGACATAACATCTCGCTGACATTTGCAGCAGAACAAGTTGACTCTGTCAGAGGCTTGCAAAGCTAATTTGGACTCAGAACTGCTGTGACAGGGAGGTAGAAGCAGGACGGCGAGAATTGGCAAGCTGTGTGTGCTGTTTACGGCATCTGGCAGTGGGGGGCCGCAGCCCTTTGTTGGCTTGAGCTGGGGGGCCTCTTTCAAAAGGGCCAGTGTGCAAGCAAAAAATGCCTGCTCTGCTCTTAGTCTGGCTTCGTTTCAGAGCTCTCAACAAAAGATTGTTTCCCAACAGAGAAGTTCAAGATGGATTTAAAAGGATTTTTAGCCTGACTTTAAGGGCAGAGCCCTGTCAAGGTGGCATACCAAGATTTTAAAAAAAGGCAATAAACAAATATTCAGTGTAATATTACAAGAGCAGAGAACAGCAATGAAGCTCAATTGTTATGAACATGCCGAAAGAAGAGGTGGGGCATGAAGGTTTGCAAAAAGGGAGCATGGAAAGCCGATGGTGCAGGGGCAGTCCAGATCCCACATGCCCACCAGCCAAACCTGGCAGTTCGCAAGTGACAGGGCCTCTGTTAATCTTCACGGCTTGGGACCACAATATCTGATGGAATGTCTCTCCCAACCACAATCTCCCTGGACACGACAACCAAGTTCTGGGGTCTGCTGCCAAGGGTCACCTCCAAGGTGGTGGCCACAAGGGGAAGGACCAGTTGTGGAATGGCCTACCCTACTGGGCACCAACCTTAGTATCTTTTCAGTGCCGGTTTAAGACTGTCCTCTATTGCAGGACTTCGCATGTGTTGCTTGGGGGTTTCTTAGCTGCTTAAATAAGTCATTTGTTCAATTCACATAGGCTACTGTAATGAGTTATATTTGTTTGGATGATCATCTTTTTATGATGTTTTTAATGATGTTTGTATTTTAATGTGTTGCAAATTGCCAGGAGAGTTCCAGCTGTTGGGCAGAATAGAAATTTGATGATGATGATGATGATGAATGTTTGGGGGCAACAATACCTTCAGTGGGGGGCATCCCTAAGCAGGTTCATCAGCTCGTCACTCTCTGTGCCACATGTTTCCTTCAAGTGTGACCACTTACCACCACCCCCTTCGCCCAGCAAGAGGAAATGCACCACCAGAATCAATGGCAAAAGGGGCACCAATTCATATAACATCTGCATTTATCTGTATATGTGCAAATCCAGAAATAATGATGATCATTGACATAAAAATGCAACACATCTCACCACAGTGGATAAGACAGTACCAGGTCACCTCCATGCCCTATGATTCCTTGTCTTTAAACCAGACAGGAACTGGACTTCAAAGAAAGGATTGTCCTTTCCCAGCTTTCCGAAACAGAGAACTATCCTCTGCAAAGCAGGACACTTGACCACCCTGTCTCCTCACTAGAGCCCCAACCACACAACAACCCAGAAGGCAAGAGCAAGCCAAGTAGATGTTGTGGCTCCTTCTCCATGGTCGATCTTCTGCTCGGAGGGGGCAAGGGGACAAGAAGAGGAGTTAAGGAAGAATAGGAGCAGAGGGCTCTGGGAGCTGGAAGTAGGCCCTCTTGATGGCATGTGGACCTTGGCAGATAGCCACCAGGAGCAGCTGTACTTGTCTGCAGGTTGCAGCATCTCAGCATGGTACCTCCAGGCCTTGCACTGACTCTGCCCACCCAGGATTGACCAAAGGATCCTCCTGGACAGGAAAGAGTTTAGGAAGACATCCTGTTCCTACCACAATTCTAGCAAGAAGGCCTCCCGGGGCTCCAGGGTGCTCCTATCTTTATGGTGGGTGACGTTGCCGCTCATGCTCTGAAAAAATTCCCAGAGCCACTTTCCCTGATGTGCTGCACACATACCCACATCATTCCCCCTGGCCCAGGAAAACCGGTTTGCTATTTGGCACCTTTTTTGATTCACCAGCCTCACCCGTCTATGGCATGTGCAACTATGCACCTCTGCCAGTTCCCCCATGCCCCCAAAAGACATGGCCCTTGAACACCCATGCTAATCTTGCCGCTAAACACACAGGTCCTTGAGTTGGAGGGAGGAAATGCATCCCTTTGACGTGGATTCCATACGCCATCCAAAGGCACCTTGCCTTCTCAATTTGAATGTACGTTCTCTGTCAACTGCCTCTGACGCACTGAATCCAAAAGATAAACTTGCCTGGAGCTCCCTGCAAAAGCAAGGGGAGGGGGTAGGTGGGAAGCCTCCCTGTTAATTGGGACCTTTGCTGGAAACCAGCCGAGGGGCTCAAGTGTTTGCTTGCATTATGATTAGTGCTTGTTATCTGCCGTGCTTAGCCAATGTTCTCCTTGTTCTTCTATTAGCAGAGCTCATGTCCTCAGTCAATGAGGAAACGCAGACCTGGAGGCCAGAACAAAGCGTCTCTGGCTTACTCTTCTGCAAACTACAGAGGCATTGAATATTCCCCAATTTTGATTTTGAGGTCCAAAATGGCAATTTTTGGAGGCTGGGAAGTTTTCCAGACAAGTCCCCAGTTCCCACCCTTCTGATCCTGCTAAGTGACACTGTTCATCTTTGTTGCCAACGTGGCCCCACGGTTCACCCCTTGGTTGCCATCCTATTCTTCTTGATTGCACCGATTACAACCAGTGGGATGATGCTGTGAGGCTACATGGCCAAGCGGTTGTGGCCGCATGATCTGAGAGCCGGTGAGAGCCAATCAAGGGTGGAGGAGAATGGCTTAGCCCCATCGGTAATCCTGCTCCATCAGGGTTCATGGGGTGAATGCATCCATCTTTCTTCTCTCTCCCTCTCTGGAACGCTTCTCCCTCCACTTTTTTCCCACCATCTTCTGGCATTCTCAACCGGGGTGAGGCACATGAGCAATGTTAGCAATTCCCAGGAATTTGCGCACTTTGTCTTGCTTGTCGTGTGGTGCCCAATTGTGCCAGATGAGCGGCAACTGAATGGGAACTTTGCACAGGATTCCTCAGATTTCTGCACATTTCTTCCATGAAGGGAGGCTGACTCAGCCCGTGGAGGAAAATAAAAAACAACCCCTTGAACTTCGATTTGGGAACGGGACAAACGCTTTCACCAGATGCAGGGTGATGCTTGGGTCTAAGGAGGGCACACTTTCATATTTTCTACTGATTATCCTCACATGCCAGTCACTCTGAGGAGCCCGTCGTGGCATGCCATTCCTTCGCACCCTCATCCACCCACTTCAACTTCTGCTGCACCAGTTTTGGCCGATCTGATGGAGGAGGGTTTGCATGGCCTATCAGCCTTCCTTTTCATGTCCCTTTTGGTACCCCTCCTTCCTGCCCTAGTAAACAGCACAGAGTGGAGAAAGAAGTGGGCAGACAGCCAAACTCAGGGAGTGAGGCATAACTATATAGGAAAAGGGTCTTAGACCGGCCGTAAGAATGCCATTTGGACATTTGAAGTTCCATATTTCCAACCTGAGGAACAGGTGATTTCCTCCTGGCTCATGTTTTCTCTAAATGGGAGAGCAAGGAGGAAACAGAAGGCTAACTTATTGGATGGGTCATTGTTCGCTGTTTCTCTCAAGTCCTGCTCCTGATAAAAGCACAAAGAGGGCACCCATGAATGCACTGAAGCACTAAGGCCAGTCTGTTTGTTCAAATATACTGTCTGGAAAATTTCATGACCATCATCAAGCACTGCTGGATCCACTTAGACCAATCAACTTCGGCAGGCTTGAGTTGGGCTGTGTTTCATTGGGCTGCGGTGGATGTTTGTAATGTGCTTCACTGGGTGATCACTCCAAGTGATCAGCCTTTGAATCTGCCTTAGAAACATGTGTAGGTAATTTGAGTTTGAAGGGTGGAAGGGAATTCAGTCTGGTCACACTTCCTTAATAGCTGGCATTCTATCTACACTTGCTTATTTTCTTACTGACTTTGGCTAAGAACTTTATTTGTCCCTTTAAGCTAGTCTTTAGCATTAACTCAACCTTTATACCCTCTCCAAAAAGAACAAAAAAATCCCAACAGGTGTTGCTTCTGGGGTGATTTTATAACCCCAGAAAAAAGTGTCTGGAGTTATAAAAATTCAACATGCTAAACATCCTTGTTGTGGCTGGAGTTTTCTTTCAAGGGTTTGCAATCAGAATGGCTTTCAGCTCTAAGCAAGCACATGGAATTGATATTTTAATTCTTCTTGAGACTAAGCACACTGAGCAAATCTGCATAACAATAGCTGCCCATTGACTTTTCTCTGCATAACAATTGCTTGGGCTAACAGCTTTGAAAAATCATAGCAAAGCTTTCCCCTCAAAGGATTTTCATTCCACCTGTTGAGGGTTTTAT
Source organism: Varanus komodoensis (assembly GCF_004798865.1). Classification (NCBI taxonomy): domain Eukaryota; kingdom Metazoa; phylum Chordata; class Lepidosauria; order Squamata; family Varanidae; genus Varanus; species Varanus komodoensis. Next base: position 2,802,506 of record NW_025336169.1, on the reverse strand, counting down.
CTTGGAATCTTAGCTTTAAAATGATACCAAGACCTACTGAATTGAATCTTTCTTTCTGCATTTTTGTGGGGGGAGGGGTGTTTCTTTGGGGTCATAATAACATCCTGCTCAGCTACTCCTATGGAGCTTATGGGGTGACTCCTCAGGTATTTCTCTTAAAAAAAAAAAAAACCTCATAAATGGTAAGAAGTTGAAATTTGGGGACTCCGCCAAGAGTCACACTGAGTTCAGATTTCTAAGAATTTGACCTACCCATTCTGCTGCAGATCAGCTTTTTTGGAGTCACGGGGATTCTATGGGCTGGCAGATTTATCATTTTTCTGTGGGGTGGAGCAATTTGCAGTCATTTGCACGAACATGTGAATTGGCCCAAGCAGAATGACATTTTGCTCAAACAATTCCATCCAGGAGCAGATAACAGAACAAAAGACACCTGCCAGCCTGCAAAACACAGAGGGAAGGGACTTGACAAAATACAGATGTCTCCAGGAAGTGATGAAAAGGAAGAATCGGAAAGTCCACTACGTCTTTCCTTGTCAAGCCAGCAAGCAGGAGCAACGAAGAGAAGAAGGAGCAAGAGCAGCTGATGCCCCTGATGGCGAGAAGGCAGAATTTCTGAGGAAGGGGGCCCAGGGAGGGTTAGATGGCCCTGGCCCTCTGAAGCGTGCCATGTGCCGACCCATCACCTGCCCTGCAGTACAATTAGCGATGGAGGAGGGGAGGGCTTCTTGCAGTCATTTTCTTGCAGCGGGAAACAGAGACCACCGGCTTCCTCTGTCGGCATGGATGGTCCTTCAAAGGCTTTCAAGTGGCTGGTAAAGCTGAAGCTGTTTTCGGCATGCACCTTCATCTCAGCTCTTCTCACCTCTCCCAGTTGCCTGGTTACTTCCCTGCACTGACAGACAGCCCAAAAGAGTACAGAAAGAAAGCAGTGACAGGCAGCTGAGCTATTCATCCTCCTTTTGTCCCAACTTATTTACTTTCCTCTGTTTTGTCAGCCCCTCATATAGATTCTCCTATTATTAGATTCCCCCCTCCCTTCTACTGCCCTGGCACATTCACAGACCATTTCCAGGCCTTCGAATACAATAGGCTTTTGTGCAATCTTGTCTCTGTGATTCAATCATCCCAAGGGCAGGAGGTTTCTCTTCAATTTCCCTCCCTCTGGCCGGCATGGGGGAGACGAGGGGTGGGGCGCAGGGATGAAGGGTGTGTAGGCCAGGCCTTGGAGCAAAATCCCTTGGGTGCACCTTGCTAAGGGGGCTGGCACAGAGGGCGGGTTCCAAGACTAGCCTCACAGGCTGGCATGGCTGAGCATCTCCGAGTTGCCACACCCCAGCAAGGACCTAGAAGGGCCCCTGGGGTTTCTCCTCTTGCCCTGCCGATTCCCCAGTCATTCCCTCTGGCCCAGACAGCGGTGGTGGAGAGAAGGTGGAGCCGGAGATGTTGCTTTGGTGACCTGCCATGGAAGCCATTTCTCTCACATCCCTGCACCACCTCTCATGCTTGAACCTGTCTTAGAAGATGAGCCAAGCCACGAGGAAGTCCACACACACTCAGTGAATGAAGGAGGTGCCACCAGCACGACTTCTTTGGCATCACGGGGCATGAGACACAAGCTGCTTGTGCAGCACTCATGTGGGGCTCAGTTCTGGCAGGTGCTGTGTGCCTCCTGGGCACCACGTGCCAGGAACTTGGGCTCATGGGCCTGACAAAGTGGGCCAGAGTCCAGGGAGTGACGCCCAGGGCAGCCAGGGGTTTCCTCCCTCCAAAACAGAGTCCTCACACATGCCTAATGACGCTGCCTGCATGCTCACCAACCTCGCTCAGATATTGTGCTAATAATATTACGCTGCTTTTCTATCCCACTTTTTTCCTCTTGTGAGAAACACAAGGCAGCTCACATAGCTCCCTTCCACTCCATTGCAGGCATCACAGCGAGCTTGCGAGGCGGGTTGGGCTGAGCTTAGGCTGAGAGACTTTAACTGGCCTGAGTCACCCAGTGAGCTGCGTGGCTGAGTGGGGACTAGAACCCGGATCCCCCCATTCCCTGGCCCAGCACTTTTACCTCCACACCAGCTCTCTGGTGTTCCACCACATCAAAACACTTTCCTCGTAGTAGCCAGAAATTGCTGGATGGCCACTTCCGTCATCTCCCACAATTGACGAGGGTCGCTTCAGGTCAGTGCTGCCACACAGATCAGTGCTGGCTCCACGTTTCTTGGTGCCCGTGGGCAAGATGCCCTCAGAGGTCATCCTCAGTGGCACCAGCTGCCTTTGCTCAGCTTTCTCCTCTACCGTAGGCTTGCTCCTCTTCCTCATCACCATGCTTAGATGCCCCTAAGATCATCTGCTGAGGTCCTTCTCAGAGAACCCCACCAAAAGGGAAGCTAGGGGGATGGTGACTAGAAGGGCCTTTTCAGGAGTAGCACCCCATCTTTGGAACATGCTCCCCATCTTTGTTCTCTTTTCGGCACCAGGTGAAACCTTTTTATTTTCCAGACATTTTAACAGATAGATTTTAAAGACTGTTTTTTATTGCTGCTATGCCATGTATTAATTTTATCACAGTTGCTGTGGGGCTGTCGATTTTTTGTTGTATTGGTTTTATTATCTCTTGTCTATTTATTTATGACTATTTATTGTTTTTATATGTCTTTACAATTTTGTAACCCACCCAGAGATCCCAATGGGCTACGGGGCAGTATACAAGTGTAATCAATAAATAAACTTTGCTTTTCATAGGTTGAAGTGCACAGTTAAAGATATAAGTGTAATCAATAAATAAACTTTGCTTTTCGTAGGTTGAAGTGCACAGTTAAAGATATAAGTGTAATCAATAAATAAACTTTGCTTTTCATAGGTTGAAGTGCACAGTTAAAGATATTTTTAAAACCCCTTAGGGTTAGATCATGGCCAAGAGGCAGAGGTAAACCAGGCTTTGTCCCAAAGATGTGGGACAAGTAATCAAGAGCGAACTTGAATATGTGAGGAATAAAGATGAAAAGAGCAGGGCAGAACCGCAAGAGAGCTCAGGAGCACCACAGATCGCTCATTTGGCACAGAAAACTCGTATTCTTTTTCCTGTCCAGAAGGAATCAATGGACAACCCGGGTGGGTGAGATCAATTTGGAGCCTGAAGGTTCCTCAGTAAGACTGCTGTCAGCTGCAGTTTACTGGCTCACCACATATATCTTGTAGCTCCTGCCAATTTTTGAAGAACCAGTTCCAACAGAGAGAAAACTTGTCAGACATGGTAGACAAGACTGGTGCACAGAAAAAGGCCTAGCTTGGACCAGAGGCCTCCCTAGTCCTTCCTGGACTGTACCAACCAATGTATGGCCTGGGTGGGAGAAGTCACTCCAGAATCCAGGAATATTTTCATGCCCAGGGATTTGGAAGGGACAGACGGGGAATGGGGGGGGGAGGTGAATTAATAATACCTCTTTCTTCATCTTGCCTTTTCTTACCTTGCCCTCTCAACCTCAATTTTCGAGCAAGCAGCTCTTGGGACAGAGATTGCAAAAATTTTCTGAGATTCTGATCCATTTATCTTCTTTCTGTTTTTGAAAAAAGCTTTCAGCATGAGGGTGCATGCCATCTCATGAGAGCTGGCTGCACAGAAGTTGTTTCTTAATGTGACATTGTGTGTCTGGGCATTAGGAGGGGATGAGCATACCCTGTTTGGATCTCCAAATGCAATAAGCTTCCATTTGGCCTGAAGTGCCTGATCCTGCCTAATCTTGGAAGCTAAGCAGGGTCAAGCCTGGTTGAAATCTGGATGAGGGGCTTGAATGGTGTGAAGAGAACCTCCACTACAGGTGGTATAAAAATGTTAATAATAATAATAATAATAATAATAATAATAATAATAATAATAGCAGCAGCAGCAGCAGCAGCAGCAGCAGCAGCAGCACATAATAATGAGCCTCTGCCACAGGTTACCAGGAACATGCTAGTGTTCCACTTGTGTAACTTTCCCCCTTGGCCTTTGTACAAATTTCAGATTCAATCAGCCCACTGTTGATGATGGAAGAAAGTTGCATAAATTACAAAGTTTGGGAACAGTCGGATAAATCTCTGCACATTTCATGTTAGATCCCTTCTCGACTTGCAGAGTTTCCCCTTTCATGCAGAGTAATCAGCAATCGCTGGAATCAGGCCAAGAAAAGCAGCAGTAGAAAATTCCAAGGATCCTAGTGATCTCGAACACTGTGCATTCGCCCGCCCATCTCTTGTAACGATCCATGTGGTTTGCACATTAGCCAATATTTAGCCACCTAAAATAATCACTTTCTGTCTTCCACTTTCTAGACTTCCAAAGCAGCCTGCAACGCTTTTAAATAAAACACACTGTAACAATTACAGCAAGATTAATAAAATTGTTTCAAACCAGCAAGCACAAAATAGTAAAGCTGAGATTTATAGGCCGGGCAGGACCATTTGTTTCCCCTTGGACAGATTATCCATCTCTATTGTGATAATCTTCATAAGCCAGCTACTAAACCTTGGCATGTGGACAGCATCTAACTCATTATTGATCCGGGAAGAAAGCTGATAACCATCAGCAGCAAGAGGAAGGGTGGTTTCTATGATAAACATAGCCAGGCGCCTGCCGAGGGCTGCACTGAGCAAAGCCCACTGGACGTGGTTATCCTCTTCCCCATCGCATCCAGCTCGTCTGCCTGCCTCTTATTCTGGGCCAGACAATATTGGCGAGGAGGAGGAGCTGAACAACTTGCTCTCTGGCTCTTTGCCTTCCAAGCCAGTGAGCCAGCAAACAGAACAGTGGCAGTGAGGAAGAGGTGGCTGTGGACGATGGTAGTCGGAAGGGAGACTCATGCAGAGTGGCTCGCTGGAGTTGCCATCCCCAGAAGGGCCTCAAAGACCTGGAGCCAGGACTTACCTGGCCCCAAATATGACACTGCATTTCTGATTGACCCAGCTTGAGGCAAGAGACCTTGTAGGCTCCCAGGCAATTTCTGTGACTCATTTTAGGATCAATCTTTGCCTCTGTGACCTCTGTAAAATTCAGATGATCCTACCTTTGGCAGAGCATAAATTCACCATTGTCTCTGGGATGTGTCTATTGATTGTGTGTTTCTTAGCCAGATTGCGTCTTTTCAATGCCTCTGTTCCCCTCTGGCCCCAGCTGGGTATCTCTCCACTTGACTGCCTTGTTTGGAATCAGAAGGTTAATTAGCTGTAGATTAAATCAGTGCAGGCAAGAGCTTCTTGAGCAGGGCTGCTGGTGCACCTAGGAAAGAAAGATACAGAATTGCAGACTTGTGGGACCTCACCTGCCATCTGAACACTGCCTCCCCCTCCCACAAAATTTGGAGGAAACTGGCCCTCTTTACATGCTAACTATACCAAGTGGCAGCAAAATGCAAAGGGGCAACAGGACAGTGAATTTACGTGTGGCCGGGTGAGTCATCGCATCCCTGCACCTGTCAAGCTATCACATCTGCTGTGGGGAGTTTTCTCTTCCTATGGTGACTCCCTGCACAGATTCAGCCCTGACCTTCAAGGACTCGTAACCACATGAGGAGGGATCCAGATTTGCCCTGGAGCAGCTGCGCTCCAGGACATGGATTCCTGCCCCACCACAGTCCCCCTGGAAATGCTGAGGAAAGGCCTGGGTGATCTTGCTGACTGCTAAGCTCTGAGGACCAAGGAGGAGGAAGCTGAGAAGAAAGTAGTTGGATTTTCCTACTCAAGCAAAGCTCTTTTGCACCCCAGCCCAACTATTGTCTCCCAGTGCTACATGGACACACAACCCTTTCTCCCAAGTCTGAGTCATTATAGACTGTCAGGCAGGGTGTTGCCTTGTCTGCTCACTCCCCTTCATGCATCCGGCTGGATTTCAAGAGAAGTACTGTCCAATCTGGCCCAGAAAGATTGCCAATTTCCTCTTGCTAACTCCCGTCAGTGAACCAATTTACTTAATAAGTCAAGGTCAACCAATGGCAGAGCAGTATTCCCTCCCTTTTTTTCTTTTTCCCTTTTGGAGTTTTTGTGCTCAGGGTGTAAGCCATCCTGAGCCTCAGGGATAGAAAAGAAAATAGATATGGCTAGATAGAATCTCGAATACTCTCATCATAAATTTAATAAGGCTCAGAATAACATAGCAGATTGCTCAATGTATAAGGGTTGGTATAGTGAAAAGGGAGAGATTCCTTCCCTGACTTCACAAGCGTGCAAAAGAAACTTGCAGTGCAGCCATTTTGGTGCTCCAGCGATATTTTGAGAAGGACTTTCAATAAAGGAAAAGTCTCTGTTCCCCAGCGCCAAATTGTGCGCCAACCCTAAAATTGTAACGTTCCAGCACTGCTGTTTATTTTGTCATTACAGACCACCCACACCTAATTTCCATGTTTCTGTGCTAGTGGAATTGAAGCTGCATGGACTGCTGTGTTCATGGCAAGACTACCTAAGTGGCTTGATAGTATTTGAAACAATATGTTTTCTCTCAGCAACTGGAACGGTGCCCCCCCAATGGCACTGAAGGGCAGCGACAACGGAGAAAGCTGTTGTGGGCTATCGTGAAGCACTTGGCCATCTGCTAGATTGCAGCGTAACCTCCCAAATGCTTAATATGGGATGCAGCTGCTGATAACATACCACTGAGCCAGATCGGAGCCATAGACACCAAGATTACACAGTGCCCAGTACTCTCGGAGATGGCAAGAGAGATGACCATGGCTGGGAACATTTTATAGAAGATCTTAGATTATAGGGGAGCTTGAGACCTGCAGTTGTTTTTGTTGCTGTTAATTTGTGCAACAGTTCTTTGCACTGGTCTCTCGAAATAGGGAGGGAGTTGATTTCCGAGGCTTGTGTCAGTAGCAGTTTCCCTTTGAATTGATGACTGAGCCAAGGTATGTGAAATCCTTCACAGTTCCATTGTCTTCATTATTGACAGTAGCGTTCTGTAACTCTTTGGTGGACTGCAGCCAAGAAATTCAAAGAGACTTGGGCACCAATGAAGGAGTTTGAAAAGCTCATCCAGTGTAAGGATGTTTTCCTGGGGAACAAGGCCAAGATCATCCAAATTATTGCATTCCCAATCACAATCTATGGATGTGAAGGCTGGACAGGGAAGAAAACTGACAGGATGGAAATTGATGCTTTCAAAGCAAGGTGCTGGAGGACAGCTTGCAAATACCGTATTTTCCCATCTATGAGATGTCCCCATGTATAAGACACCCCCCACTTTTCTTACCGATCTCTGAGCGAGCAAGCTGCTGCTGTGTGTGCACCCGCCGCCTCCCCGCCTCCCCGCACGCATGCCCAGGATCGCGCCAGTCTCTCCCTCAGTGTGCCCAGGATCGCGCCAGTCTCCCCTGCGAGTGCACCCACAGTTCCTCTCTCAGCCCCCCATGTATAAGAAGCCCTCCATTTTTAGGTAAATATTTTAAAGAAAAAGTATGGTCTTATACACAGAAAAATACAGTACCCTAAATGGACAGAAGGACAAACAAGGAAGTCCTAGATCAAATCAAGCCAAACCCTTTTCTGGAAGCAAAAATGACCAAACTAAGGCTGCCATAGTTTGTATACATCATGAGAAGGCAAGACAAGAGTGAAGAAGTGAGAGTGATGAAGAAGACCATCAGGCTAGGGAAAGGAGAAGGCAGAAGAAGAAAAGGCCAAGTGTGAGATGGATGAATTATGTAAAGGAAGCCACAGCCTTGAGCTTGGGAAAGCCGAAGGGAGCTGTCATGGACAGGGCATTTTGGAGGGCTTCCGTTCATAGGGTTCCCACAGGTCAGTGATGACTTGATGGCACACAACAACAACAAATTAGTAGAAGATTAAAAAGAACACCAGCGGTAGAGAGCACAAGAAGACATTGCTGTAAGAGACAGACTATGAAGGCCTTTTGCACATCTCTGTCTTTAGTTTGATCTGGGAGAGTTTAATGCTGAAGGACCTTCCAATCATGAGAACCTGGAGCCCAGGACAGGGTATGAAATCTATTGCCAAAATAATTAAGCAAACATTGGTGGTGGGAACTAGATAGCTGAATTCTAGCGGTCACTGTCTTGGAACTGGAGATTACCCAGACAAGCACAATTCTCTGGCCTATTGATCATCCTCACTAGGCTTGTTGTGAAGTCAGTACAGGAAGGGAGGACTTACAGGGGGGAAAAGGGACTGTGAGCTTGAGATAAAAGAATGTACAAAGTCTGGCTCTTTCAAGACACTGTATTTTGCCAATTCCTTATTTCTGTGTTGATGATTAAAGTTCTGGTCCTTTGTAAATACATGGCAGGAAATGCTGCTCTGGCAGAGAAACAGATCTTGCTGACTCATGTGACAAAAGAGTTCGCTGCTCAAAGTGCTTCCAGCCCTCATGATTCAGGCAGAGGCACTGGCTGGTCCTACCTTTATTTATTTATTTATTTAAAAATTTCTATGCCGCCCCATTCGCCGAAGCCTCAGAGCTAAAAAACAACAGCTAAAATATAAAACACTAAAAATATAAAACACATTAACATTATAAAATTATGCCATTAGGCAGAGTGGGGCAGCTGCTTCAGGCAGCTGATGCTGGGAGGCGGCAGCAATGTGTTGGCCTTCTCTGTGCTCCCTCAGCAACCTGCCGCCTTCAGGTTCCAGGGAAGATGATATTGCATCTTGAAGAAACAACCTAGTCCACTTTTATACATGAAATGCATATGCTTCGCCTCAGGCAGCAAATGCTTCAGGCTGGTCCCGCCCCAAATCTGCCTCCCAGGGTACGCAATCTATTCTGCAGAGTGTCTACTGGTATCAGTGGGCGGTCTCTCCCCGCCCCAACTTAATCACCACACAGCAGGCAATTTTCAAGGACAGCTGAGGGAGAAAGGGCTAACTCTCCTTGTAGTTCATATTGGAACCCCCCCCCCCAAAAAAACCACCCTCTCTGCATGGAATTTATGGAGAAACAACCCAATTTGATTGGTTTGGGTTAGGATACATCTTAGATTTATTGCATTTGAAATTATTCTGGTGGGAAATGAATTGTTTAGCTTTGCCTCCAGTGAAATTAAAATTAGCCATAGCATTTATTTCTAAATTTGCATAACTAGTTAGAAATTAGTGTATAAATTAGTACATGCAGATTTGCATCTTGGGTCTTGAATCAATCCCATGGTTTCCAAAGTGCTATCTTCCTTCCTGGAAGCCACTTCAGGAGGGTGAGATGGACACCTGACATCTTCACCTCATGGAATTTTCAGCCCTTCAGAACCAGTAAAAAAGCACTATTATTAGCATTAGGGCAACAACCAGGAAGCAAAAAGCACTGCAGAAAATCTCCATTACCAGGGCAGTTTCTGCGAGGAAGAGCCAGTTCTGATACAGCTTTCCCCCAGGGCCCCCAGGTGGTGCCCACAAGCGCCTCGGCAGCTGCTGCAGATTATGGTCCTGCACCTACAAGAGCTGTTATTCTAGTGCTCCTCCAGTAGATGGAGCCCTGAAGCCTCTGCTTGAAAAATTTGCATTAATTTGGATTTCTTGCACACTTTGCACCAATGGCATGCATCTGCACAAATTGGGGGAAATGCATAAATTGGGGGCAACTCATATGACTTGTTGTTGTAGCATTTAACATGAGGTGAATGGAAGCATCCTCTTCAAAGCGTAGATGCACACATTCCACCTTGAGCACCCTCAATTTTCATACAGTTAATTTCAGTTTTAGGCAAAATTTGGTCCCCTGCTTTACAGTTTGCATAAATTTGTCAAAACTACAGAATGACCCTGATTCACGTGTGTCATGGCTTTTCAGAGTAGGCATGGGGGACTGTGGCAACTGTTGACTGGCTGTAATCTTCTCCAAAATCCTTTTCTGAGTGAGGAATGGTATCAAAATGTTCTCAAATAAGTGAAGGTTTCAGAGAAAGGATTTAGTGAGTGCAGAATCTGCCCAATGTATCTGCAGTGGTGCTATTATTATGCCACCAGAAGGTTTTCCTCCCTCTGTAGCATTTTGCTAGAAGAAATATTAACCCCACCCCACCCAAAAGCCTATGTCCTCCTTCCCCCTTGGTGACCAATATAAATGCCATAACATGTGGTGTTGGTCATAAAGTTTTAATGCAGAAATCATTGCTCCTTCTGCTCTTTGACGGTGAAAGTCAGAAGCATTGAAAAGGCCCCACAAGTAATTGTATCTTGGATTAAAGCAAGGAGCCCTTTTCACTTTTTTACAGCAAGAAATAAATCACCCAAGAGGGCGACCCTGTGCGCAAATTTTTTCTCTATCTTGACATTATCCTCTGTACTTTCAACTTGAGTTCTCCTTCCCTAGCCAAGCTGATGAAGGGTTCGGCACTCCACCTTTCATCTCCACCCAGAGTGACGTTCAGAGATCCAGATGCTTGTGAGTCGAATGGGTTGGTTCCTCCCACGCCCCGCTTTAAAAATGCAAATTTACACACTGCTTGCTATGCATCAAGCCCTGTATTCCTTGACAGAACGTTGGTGAAATCTGCAACAGATTCACATTAGTCTGGATTTCCACAAATTGCACTCACAGACCTTTAGATGACTGGCTTTTTGAGTCACGTGGACAGGCTGGCAAAAATTTACCTGACACTAACACCTAGTGATGTGGGTGCACATTAGTGCTAATGTGTGTTTGTTCTAACGCATGCATGAGCTGAAATACATTCGCATACATGGGCACTTTTGCAACTGCAAAGCAATTCTCATACATTGCTTATTCCATGAGTGATCAGATGATGGGACAAGAGATGGCTGACCAACCATAAAACACAGGTAGACAGATTTAACAATCTGGTGCATAAACCCTTTGGTACAAAAGGAAAAGAAATTATGGGCAGTTGATGGGTTATGTATACAGAGAAGGTTGGCCTAGCCAGTTTTGGTAGGTTACAAGCTAAGAAGAAAAGTGTTTTAAAGAAGGTGAAGAGTCAAACTTCAACCCTCCTTGATCTCAACTGTAGGAGATGAAGCTCTCGACTTCCATTTCCCTCTCTTCTGAGATAGGAGACCTTTCCTCTGACCATGCAGCATGATGGCAGCTTTTTTCTTTTTCCCCACTCCTCTTTCCCGCTTGCTCTGCCTTTTACATGCAGCTCTCCAGCCACCAAGCCCAGCATCAGGACCTGCTCAACATCCTCAAACAGATGCCAGGGCCCAGGCATCCTGAGAGTGTCCTGGCTAGGCAGGAGGGCCAGAGGAAGTGGTCTCTATTCTTCTGGGCCACGCAAGGCAGGCTCCCCAGAGAACCCCTTGCATGAAATGCTGCCTGGACATTGAAGGAGACGTTAGAGATGTTGTTGCAGTGCAGCACTGCTGCCAACTGAGGCTCAAGAAGGCTGGTTGGTCTTTTAGTGGCTCCACCCCAGGCTGCTTTTCTTAAAGGGACAGTGTCAGTTGTGGTCTGCAGCAGCAAAGGAATTGAGGAAGCAGTGGGAGAGTCATCTTCAGTCACATGATGGAGAGCTATATCACCTGCTTGGCTAGGTACAGAAAGGGGTGCTGAGGACTCTCTTGAAGGGAGGTTACCTGTGGCCCATGGGAGCCAGAGTCCTCCTCAGGGAACAGGGACATGGGAATCAGGGGGTGAGCTCTGGTCAATGGACTGGCAAGTTGCCTGCTAGTTTAATGATTCAGGGTAACACTATTGCAATTACCATGTGCCTTGTTCCCCAACCTCAACATATACAGAACCATGGAGAGGACATGGGGGGGGGCACCCCTAGCAGAAGCAGCAGCTCCTCTTTGATGCTGTTCAGGCTAGTACTTCATAGACTCATAGAATAGGAGAATTAGAAGGGGCCAAGAAGGCCATTGGGACCAATCTACTGCTCAGTGCAGGACTCCAGTTTATACCATCCCCCTCAGATGGCTGTCCAATTTCTTTACGAATGTCTCTAGGGTGGGAGAGTCCACAACCTCTATAACCAGCTGGTTCCACTGCCGTATTGCTCTGACAGTGAGGAAACTTTTTCTGATATGTAGCCTGAATCTGAGCGGTCACAGCTTGAATTGATTATTCCATGTCCTGCACTCTGGTATGAGCAAGAAGAGATCTTGTCCTTCCTCTTCATGACAGCCTTTCAGGCACTTATAAAGTGCTATCATCTCCCCCCACCTCCATCTTCTCCTCTCAAGGCTGAACACGCCCAGTTCTCTCAGTCTCTCCTCATAGGGCAGTGTTTCCATTGTTGCTTTGTCACTAGGGTAGGAAACATGGCTTGTCACTGGGATAGGCACAGATGCTATTGTGCCTGAGAAACCTTCTCAGCATCTGCCAAAGTACCCTACATGTTCCCATGTCAAACAAAACAAAGCAAACCAGAAAATTTAATTCATGTTCTAGCATTGATTGATGTGATGTGGGTTCAGTCAGTACTGAAAATGGTGGCTTCCAAGCAGTTGTTCTGGGCTCAGACACCCCCACGCCCCCCCCCCCCATGTATTCAGTCTTTGGGGCATTGCTGTCCCAGGGCAGCCACTGAGGGATCATGGCTATGTGCTAGGCTGAAGCAACATTTCTGCTTGGAGGAGAAGTCCTGCCAATCTTCTCCCAGTGACCTGTCCAAGGTCCTGACTGCTTCTGCCTTCTCTGTGCTGAACCCTGTTGCACCTGCCTGGCCTCAACTTACCCAGAAGGCCAGCCAATCTTTTTATCTGGCTTCACTCCCCTTCCCATCCATCCTTTGGTGCTTCCTGGCTTTTGTCAGCCCCTCCAATTTTAAAAGAGGGGTGACTCAATTGACAGCAGGGTTACTTATCCACTGTGGCATTTGCTCTAAACTTTAAAGGGAGTATCCACTGTGCAGAATCTATTTTGGGGGATATGGTTCAGCCTTTGAATAGCAATTGAAAGCTCAGAGTTATATGGGGGATGAAAAATTGGCCTTCGGTACGTTCAGTACTGCGGATAGCTCCTTAGTTCGATGGAGAACTGCATTGAGCCTTTACCAAAACACTTCTTTATTTCTGGCCACCTAAGTGCGACTTCTACCATTTTGTTAGAAATGCAAGCAATCGTACAAAGCAATACCACCATTCAAACTGTCAGAGTGAAGTAGAAACTCAATCAAAGAAAGGGTGGCGAGCTGGAGGAGATCTAACCTTGGTTGCCTCTGGATGCTTCTAGGTGAACTCGATTCTCAGAATAGGTTCACTGCCTTGGTGCACCCTGGAGGGGTCTTATAGAGCTGAAAATAAAAGCTGAAATGGATGAGAATATCTCCACTTCTGCCTTTGCTTCTCTTTCCCATTAAGAAAACAGGACAGAATTGCTGCAAAATAAGGCGCTGTACAGATTTTGTTAAATCCGTTCCATCTGTGTTCTGCAGATTGTCAGGCATCTTTCCTTCTGTCATCCGCTCATTGATGGAATCAGATTGTTTTGAGGAATGTGTGAGAATTTTGTTCCATGCTAGAAAGGATTTGGATAAATCCCCCGCAAAAGTTTAAAAATGGTCTGCAAGTCCATGGAGTCCATGCCACTCAGAAAAGACTGTTCTGCTGCAAAATCCACACTGGGTTCAGAACATTCAGAATTCATCTGAATCCTTCGCAGATTTCTTTCATGTCCCTAGCACAATGCATTCTGATGGACCGTGTTTGGAGCCTTCCATCCAAAAGATGCCTTCCTCATTTTCCGATTTCCTCTAGGTTATCTCATAAACAATTGAAAAACCTTAAGTCTAGTGACCACCTCATTTGCTTGCTGCAATGAGAAAGGTTCCTCAGTTACCTTGGTGCTCTACCTGGTGACAGGATTGCTGGAAAAAAAGTAAAAAAAACTTTCCTCACATCTCCTTTCTCTCTACACCATAGTTCCCCAGTTCCAGAACTGGGAAAGGACTAAGGAATCCTTGGGTAGCATGCTCTTGTTGCAGGATGAAGGTGAATTTGATGTCTTTTTATTCATAGTTCATAGAATCATAGAATAAAAGAGTCGGAAGGGGCCATGAAGGTCATCAAGTCCAACCCCTTGCTGTTGCAGGACACCAAGTTACACCATCCCACTCAACACATTTGGATTTAATCCTGAATCTCTCCAATCCTCATCAAATAATCTCTGCCCACTACAAAAAATCTCAACATCACATTAATTCTTTGGTGATTATAATGCATCCCTGTGTTCTGACCTTTGTCATCTTTTGTATTGGAATTTCCAAATGGGTGAAACATCCTAGAATCTTGACAATGTAAACAAGTCCTTAGAAAGGAGGCATTGATTCAACACACCATTGTACGTTGCTCCCCCGCCCCCATTTTTGCCAATATTTAACAATCAGGGACACGCTGCATTTATTTAACTGTTCTGTTATGCACGCTCCATTGGGTTGAAATATGGGCACCTTTCCTGCTGAGGCTGGTTACAAGTTTCTGCAGTTTCATTGGACACTGTAGCGGGGCTTGTTTTGCATTATTGCCTCTGCTCTGCTGGACTCCACAGATCATTTGGCAAAAATCTAATATCTGGACATTTGAGGAACACCGCTGGCTCCTGAAGGATATGCTATTTATCACAGCCCCCTGGTGGCCTTTGCAGAATCCGCTGAGCCTCATAACTGCTCTGTTCCAAGAGACACAGCAGAGCTGTGTGGGTATGGTACAATCCTGCAGCTGTCGAGAAAATCGAGAGTGTCTGCTTATTTGGTCACAGAAGTCAGCTTCCTAAGAATCTGGTCTTCATTTAAAAACAGCAAGATAAAAGACACAAATACTCATATAGATTTCTATCCTTATGATTGTGAAGATCTGTTTGAACAAGTTTGTTTCATGCCCATAGAAATCTCAAGGGAGGTCAGCAGGGAAGAATCCATCCCTTCATGGCCTGTGGTCTGTCAGAACTCACCAAATGCCTCCACAAGGGGGTAGAGAAACCCAGGCTCACAGCGCTGCAGCACTGGGTTCTTTTTATGAGCGGGAAAATGTATTATTGGTGCCTGCCCACAACCCCCACCCAGACTGCCCCATTACTCTCTCAGCAAAGCTGCATCCTTATAGTACCTGGGAAGGAAGAACAGAATATTCCGAGAAACAATGTTTTCCCCAGTGGTAATGAAAAGTATTTGGGAAGAGCGACTTGGTGTTTAGTGAGCAATTACATCCAATTAGCTGTACAAAAGACCTTTTGCTCACAAATGAGGACTACTCAAGCTGGTTTGGTGATAGAAATCAGCACAATGGCTGAACGTTTTGGACTCTCCTCAGTGGGTGGGGTGGCAACGGCGGCTTTCAGGATCTTGCAGATGAACAAGCAGGTTGCAGTGCTGAAAGAGAAGCAGCAATTCCTGGGGGGTGTCCATGGCTGTGCACCCTTGGCAGGGACCCGACCATACCTACCCTTCCCACGGTCCCCAAAGAATCCCAGGGATGACAACGAGGATACTGATGGCTTTCTTGTAGAGATCCTGAATGCCTTCCTGTCACAGAACTACCTTTTCCAAGCATCTCCGGAGCAAAGGAGTGACTGTTCCATGAATTTCAAGGTAGCCATGCTTGCATGCGTTTTTTGCATTATTTATGTATTGTCTGGTTTTTCTTTTATTTTTTGACACAATGAAAATAATTACTTTGAAAAAATTGTAGTGAAGATCCACAGAAGCGTCTTTTTCACCAAGCCTTTCTTGAAGTCACACATGGATCTGGAAAGTTCTCCGAATTTCCCTCTGTTCTTTATGGAAGACTGTGCACACTTAGTAAAGAAAATGCTTCAGGGTGGCGGGAAGAATAGGAATGTATCTTCTGAAAAGTCACTTTGAGTCCATAGCTAGAATTGGGATGTCCAGATCAGCACACGCCTGCGCCATGTGGCGTGTTGGACTACAGGTTGCAGCTTGCTACAGGAGCTGGGTGTATTCAGACACTTGCAATCCCTTAACATGGCAAATTGGCTTGCTGTGCCGAAGTATTGGGGGGGGGGGGGGGGGATGCACTCCAGAGGTGGAGATATGCAAAACAGATGGGGCCAAATATGCAAGCAAACACCAGCCTGTTTTAGCTGAAATCTCCTCTGGTCTGTATCTTTCTGTAGTGGAGGCCTTCCTTAACTTTAGGAGGGGAAAAAGCTGGGAAATCATGACTTTCTTCATGAGTGGAGGAAAAGGAAGGGAAGGTGAGGATTCCTGGGGAATCCCAAAGGGCTGAACTGGTAGCCCCAATGGGCCAGGTTTGAGTTCCAGGATGGAGAGTCGCCAATGCTGGCCAAAATATGAGACAGGGAAACCATTCCTCAGAACAGGTGGGTCTAAACTTGGTTTCTTTAGCAGTGGTTTCATTAACACCATTTTTACTGCTCCTTCCCTGACTGGTTATGGATTAGCCTAAAAAAGAAACAGTAACCAATAAGAAAATTGGCGGGCTGGACACCATGTCACTAAATTTTCTGGGGGAAAGCAGAATGTTATCCACATCAGTGGCTTTTCAGAAAGGATTTCCACCCTGTTCTTCAATGCAACATTTTGGGACTAAAATGTACACAGGGGGAATATTTGTGGCAGTGCTCTCCTTCTCTCTCCTTCCTTCGCTTTGCATTTCCCATGTCTGACTAAGCTACATTGATTTTCATTCCAGTTGTCAAGACGCTTTTCATACCATGTTGACAACATTCACAGGTGATGAATTCTAGAATCCCAGAAATGGTATTCTTAGCATCATTTGCAAAAAGAAAAAAGCACCAATTGCTACACTCAGGACGTTGCTCCCGAGACCCATTTCCCCTAAATTTATGCCTTCTCCCCCACTCCAGCTGCAGAGAACCACAAGCAGGGCTGTGAGGCCGTGAATAAGAAAAGATGTAAGCATTTAAATCACTGTCTCACCTCGTTATGAGGCTGCTGGGAACCGTGTTCCATTTTGCATTTTGTAATTAAAGGGGAGACACAGATGGTGGCTGCCATAACATAAAGTGATGAGTCTATTAAAATATTGCTTAGGCCCTCTCCCATTGTTTTGGGATGGCAAGCACTCTTTTGTCACCTGTGCAGTGGTGGCCCACTGCACCACAGCTGACTCTGAACACACCGCTTCTGCTTGCAAGGAAGGGCTTGCAACCGGGCGACGTAAGCATGCGAGAGCAGCTCGTGAGGCACCAATTCTCCAGGAAGCCTCTTCCAGCTGAGAGTTCTTTGAGGCCACCGTGCTTCGTGGAGAGCCCTTCCATTACAACAGGGCATGCACCAAAAGCGATACATCCAGGATCTACCGGAATGCTGGGGATGAAAGAGGCACTGATTCTTGGTGTGCTTCCCAGAGCCAGGATGGCATCAAGTCTTTGGGTGAGGGTGGGAAGGAGGAGGTCTGTGGGCACAGAGATGGTGGAGGAGGGAGAGCTTCTCGCAAGGCTGCTGGCTCCCTAAGGACTGAAAGGGTTTGGAAGTGCCAGGAAGAGGCAGGGGAGAGGAGTGGGAGGAGCCTGGTCTGCCCCCTGACCTCATGATGCAGCATTGAGAGAGAAGGGCTGGCCAACTAGAGGCCCTGCATAAATCTAGGAGGCAAGCCTTTCTCCAGACAGGAGGAGCCCAGGGTTACTGAAAAGAAGGGCTTTCAGAAATAGGTGGGTTCAATGAATCACTCTGTGCATGCACAGAGACTTGTCTTCTGGTGGCAGCAGTTGTCTATTTGTATATTGGAAATAAAGAGCTCTTAAGCAAAAAGATGGTCTGATGGTTGAAAGGAATTAAGGGGGAAACCAGTTCGTGACAGGAAGGGGTCTTCTGCGAGAAGGGGGAAGATCCTGATGTCCAGTTTGTGGGCTCACCATTCACACACCACAGATAACGACACCCGGTGGGTGATGTGCTTTTGCTTCTTTTGTGGCCCTGCTTTCAAATCTGAAAGCATCACAAAGTTGCAGTAGAATGTGGCTATTCTGTCTCCTTTTCTCCAGTGTTCTTTGCAGCTGGGACTGAGTGTAATGGACAGGAGTTTGGACTTAGCAGCTGCACTTTCAAATCCCTGCTCAGCCTTGAACCTCATGAGGGCCAGAGCAGTATCTGGTTAGAAGGACTGGGACTCGGGTGGCCTGGGTCCTAGTCCCCACTTGGCCACGAAACTCACTGGGAGACCCTGGGCCAGTCCCTGCCTAACCTCTGTGTACTCCATTTTCATCAGCACAAGGGACGCTGCTTAAATCTGGACTCCACTTGAAAACTTCCCATAGATTTGCATGCAAGTTTTCTGTAGACTTGGAAGCCATACATCATGAAGGGCACATATATGGTACACTGAAGGATGTTGAAATGTCTTCCAGAGTCCAAAACATGGTGTTGGAAGAGAATTTTGTGAAGTCCTTGGACTGACAGAATGAGCAGCAGGTGGGTCCGGGAACAATCAAATCAGAGCTCCCCTTAGAAGCAAAAATGACAAAGTTGAGGCCGTCTGACTCTGGGCACATCATGAGAAGGTAAAACAGCCTGGAGAAGAGCACCATGCTGGGGAAGACAAAGTCAGAGAAGAAGACAAAGACCAAGCGTGAGATGGACTGGCCCATCTCGGAAGCCACAGCCCGGGGTTTGCAAGAGCTGTCATGGAGGGGGCATTTTGGGGGGTTTTCATTCACAGGGTCACCAGAAGTTGGAGATGACTTGGTGGCACATAGCAAAAAAATATTGCCCAGTAGCCAAAGCTCTCTGGGTCTTGATTAGAGTGCTAGAGACTTGAGTTCTAATCTCCAGTCAGCAATGAAGCTTTAGTATGCCTCTTTGGGCTGGTCACAGACTCTCAGCCTAGCCTACTTCACAGGGTTGTTGTGAGGATACTGTGGAGAGGCAGAGGATTATGTGAGCCAACTTGGGTTTCTTGCAAGAAAAAGGCAGGGTATAAATATAATCAATCAATTAATCAAGCCAGCCAGTCAGCCATAAAATATATCAATTAATCATCTCCCTTTTCTCAACACACTTCTCATTTGCCCTTTCCACAACACACATTTCTCATTTTCTGTGGGGTTTTTCATAGTGCTGCTGACAATTCCTTTTATGAAGCAAATCAAGCAGCATTTTGGATCTCTCCTTTATCACCTCAATTTTAAAAAGAAATCAACTGAAGTAGGCCCAGAGAAATATCACACTGGTCTTCTGTTCTTCACATGCACCTAAATCCAGAGACAGATCTCTGGATAGCCTGAGGCTATCTTCTAACTTTATCTGTCTGTTAGTCCAGCAAGGGAGAATAACATCTTTGGAGTTCAAAGATCAGAGGTACCTTTCAAGCAACATTGCTCTTTGCTAAAGTAGTTCAATTTTGTGGACTTTTTTTTTTTTTGCCTTGTTTTTGATGCTGAAAGCACCATGAACCTGTGGTGAAATGGGTCCTTTTTCATTCCACCTCTCCAATGCTCTTTGCACCCAGGACTGAGTGTAATGGATAGAAGTTTGGACTTGGGAGACACACTTTCAAATCCCTGCTCAGGTGTGAATCTCATGAGGTCCAGAGCAGAATCTGGGTTCGAATGCTGAACCGGGACTCAGGCGGTCTGGGTTCTAGTCCCCGCTGAGCCATGGAGCCAACTGGGTGACTTGGGGCCAGTCATGGACTCTCAGCCCAGCCTCCCGCACAGGGAGGAGGAAGAGGAGCCACCTTGGGCTCTTTGCAAGAGGAACAAAGCCAGATCAATGCAATGAAAAGCTCAACTGATGAGGTGGGCATGGGCCAGTCCCAGAGCCAAGAGGCTTTCTATGGGCACAGCAGCCTGGGCAAGTGAGTCTCATGGAGACCCACACATAGAGCTCCCTTCCCGGAGTCCCTGCGTATTCACTCGCTCTGGCAGCAGAGATTAATTTCAGCCATAAAACACCAGAGGCAGAATTAAACCACGGCGTAAAACAATTGTAACGGCCCAGGAATCCTAGGCATTCTCAGGTATGGGGAGACTAGAGAGTGAGTAAGTCTGCTATTCCCAATTGGTCTACTCTTTTGAGCTGACATCGGACTATGGGGCTGATCAGATCCTCCCCTTTCTGGCCAGGACTGCTCAGCAGTGTCCCCCGTCCCACCACCCAAGAACCAGAGGTGGTCTGGTTCTCACCTGGACTTGCTGGCCCTGGCATCTCACCTAAGAATTCCAACGCTGCCAGTCCTTCCCAGTTCCAAAGTAAGTACCTGGGAATGCTGTATTTTGGCGGGAGTGGGTTCAGTCCCTACACTTGCAATTTGTGGAAGCAGTGCAAATTGTGTAAGTTCATGCAAATTGTGAAAATTTGTACAAATTGCACATTTTGCACAATCTTTCTTAGAGGGGTGTTTTGTGCAAAACATAGACTATTTTAGAGATGGATCCTTGTTGAGGGGAGGCGGGGAGAACCACTCAGCCAGATTTCCCAGTCCTTCATTCTTATACTCATGGCATTTGTTTTTCTTTCCTTTGCAAAAACATCCATCTGCAAACTGCAATTTACAAAAACGAAACATCCAATTAACTCCTCCAAGTTTTCCTTAAGTCTAACAATTGTTATGATCGACTCTCCACTTGAAAACGGGCAGCATAAATAATTCATGCTGAGAGACTTTGAGAGCAACCCCGGGGTCCCTGGGTGAGTGCCCTGGCCTAAGAAGGGGGAGATGGAGACCCGCCCCCCCCCATCCTCTCCTAACCTGCGCTGCAATCACCATTGGTCTGCCCTGTGTGGTCCGAAAAGCAACCTTGAAGGGGGAAAGGGGGAAGTTCCATTCTGTGCAGAGGGGACGAGATCGAGAGGGAAAGGTCTGTGTTATCCTCAGCATTTCCTCACCTCTTTCTCTCCCCCTCTCAAAAGCTCCACCTGACATACTCTGCAGAGAGAGAGGACTGGGAGGTGAAGGCCACCAGTGCCACTTGTCCTGCTCTGCACTGGATGATAGCATCATGTCTTCAGCCGCTGCATTCCCGCAAGCACATAAATGCACCACAAAAGGCCTCCTTCTGCTGGGGAAGAGAAGCAGCTGCTCCTTTTCCTCGCTTGCTCACCTGGAGAAGGCAGGTGAAGAGGCAGTGATAGAAGGAGGCAAAGCAGCAGAGCCAGGAGCACTGGGAGGGCCACCTTGGCCCCCCACTACAGTACGGACCTTGTCAACTGCCCGATGCTGCAGATCTTGGTGCCATCCTTGCCCAAGCTCTCAGCCTGAACACACCGCACAAGCAGGTGACGTCTTTCACAAGAGACAGCTTCCCGAAGGGCACCTTCCTATGGCCTCTTGACACCATCTGGGAGGCTGCAGGATTACTCGGGGTTCCATTTCTGAGGACCCTGCATCCTCAGAACTGGGACTCCAAAGACTATACCCTGCACTGGGGGTGTGGGAAGAACCACATCAGCTGCTCCCTTCTCAGGGTAGCAACTGGGCCTTGGGAGGGTGAGGAGGAGCAAGCTGGGGGACATGGAGGGAAAGAGTCTGGGGCTGCAGACCTCTCCCAGTTCTAACCAGCTTCTACCCTTCCACCTCCCTAGCACACAATCTAGATACTCAAAAATGTCAATCTTGAGAAAATACCAAGCACAGGATACAAGTAAGCCTCTGAATTCAGATGCGTATGTGCATTGAGATCTGAGTATACCGGACTGTGGCCTAAATAGGGAAGGGAGAACTGGGGAGACTGGAATTTGCTGACATTCTCCCAGTCACCTCCGTCTGCCTTGCTCTTGTTCCTGAAGTGAGCACTTGCTGTTCAAATGAGAAAAAAAGCACCTTCACAGACACACGTTTGCAAACTGTGCACCCAAAGGTGTACTTCCTTCACAGTGACGGAAGTGCAAAAACATTTTCCCCCAAATGAGCTTTTTCAAAACGTGCATCTTGCAAACAAAGGCAATTTGCAAACAAGATTGCAAGCTCGGGAATATGCCACTTTGCCCGAAAGAACGCATTCTCCAACAGGACACGTCCTGATGTTTAAAGCACCACAAAAAATCGTATTGTTGCTGTTGGTGTTTTCTGTGCCGTTCACTCCTGTGGAACCTCACTGCTTTCCCGGTCATCTGGAGGTAAGTTGGACCTCGAAACATTGCCTGAGGCAAAAATAGGATGGCAGCTAAAGGGAGTGCTTATAAAAATTGCACCCTGTGAGCAAAGACACCCTCCCACTGCCGGTTTGCAAATCAGTGTTCCTGCTTGCCTAATGAATTTGGTCTGATGATTGTGTCTGTCTCAAAGTCTGTGCATTCCCAGAGGAGTCACCTTGAGCCTCCAAAGCCAACTCACCCACGAGGGGAGATGCACACTGATTGCTGCATCTGATTAGCAATTAAAACCAGCCCTCTTCAGAAGGGAGCACTCCCTTTGCCAGGAAGAGGGGAGGCTGTTGGCAGAAAAGCATCGCTCCTGGGACCGGCTCGTGGGGCCTCAAGAGGAAATCCGGTTAGATTTGCATTTTCGACATGCGAGATGGCTTGACAGGCATGCAAATGAAACGCCTGGTACATGGGCAGTGGCGTCCGCTGGAGGGTTCGCTCCACATCCCAGTCCGGCTGTTCACAAAGCAGCCCCGTTTGGCTCAGACTGACTGGGAGGTCAGTGCTTTGCTGACTTCGATCAGACTTCTATCATCCCCAGAGAAAAGACCTACATCTAAACGTACAGTGGAGGAGATGTCCATGAAACATTAGGAGAAACTTTGGGCAGTAAGAAGCTTAAACAAGGGAGCCAGGATGCAAGCAGTGCCAACCCGTTCCAGGTGGGGTCAGGCTCCCCCTGAAAGGCCATGGGGGTGGGGGTGGGGGCTCTTTGGGTGTCAGCACAGAAAAAGAATGTGGCCAAGAGCATCTGCTATCAGCTTTGGCTGCTTTGCCAGCTGTGTCGCTTCCTGGAGGGAAGTGACCTGAAGTCAGCAGTGCAAATGTATAGGCTTGACTTCCGCAAGGCACTCTGCATAGGACCGCCCCTGTGCCTCTGGTCAATGGTCCCCTGCCAAGAAGTGGACCGTCCGTCTGCTGGAAATTTAGACATTTCCCAAAGGACTTCCCTTTCTTCTCAGCACCCCCATTGTTACTTTGGCCAGAGCACAAGGCAAGGGAAGGAGCAGTTAGCAATGGGGAGAGAAAGAGCAGGTCAAGGGGCTCTTGTGGGGTGTAAACCCTTGGCAGATGCCCCACCCTGGTGATTACAATTAGTGGTTACACTGCAGAAATGGCTGCATGAGCTACTTTGGTTGCAGGGAGGCTGCGGCAGAAACTGCTGCTGCTTCTGGCAGAGATGCAGATCTGTTGCCTTCCGCTTTTGCAGGGCTCATAGGCAAGAGACCCTCGACACACAGATATTTTTTGCAGCCTGCAAGAGTGCTGCGAAAGCAAGGGGATTGCAGCCCTCACTCGTGGTGTTGTCTATCCACTTCAGCATCAGCTTTTTTGTCAAATGCAGCAGGCCAACTGAAAAGGGGAATGTTCTTCTTGTCCTAAAAGGAGCCCACCTCCCGAGCTGCCAAGAGCACCGGCAGCTTTGCAAAATATGATGCTACCCCTGACAGGGGGAGTTCTGGCTGTGTGCGTGTGCACGTGTGGCACAAGTTCCCTAGCAGGATGCTTCTGCATGATCGGCTCCAAAGCAGGGAGCAGGTGAGCAGCAGCCCACGAGGAAGCCGCTGGAGGGTCCCAGCTGGTAGATCAGTAGATGCCGCATCCCACTTTCCCACTGGGCCTCTGTCAAAGAAGCAACAGATGAGAAAGGGGAGTTGTTTTGTTTTATATATTTATCATTGCATTTCTATCTTCCCCTTTTACCTCTTACAGGGAACTGAAGGAGGTCTTCCTCTCCATTTTGTCCTCACAACAACCCTGAGAGGGAGGACAGGCTGAGAGTCAGGGACTGGTCCAAAGTCTCCCAGTGGGCTTCACTGCTAAGTGCGGGGCGGGGGGCAAGGCCAGTCTCCCAGGCTCCCGCTGGGCATGCTAACCACTACACCACATTGGCACGCTATGACGTCAAAGAGCAGCTGGTGACAAAGGGAAGATGCACTGCACAAGCTCCACTTCTCCAATATACGAACGTGGGTTGCCGCTTATTTCTGCAGGGCGAGGCATGAGTGGGATCGCAGTATATTCCACCTCCTTTCGACGCTGACCCTGGCTTGGCATCCAAGCAGCGTGGGAGATTAGAAAGCAAAACAGAAAAATATTAATGCTTGCTTTCTGCCTGGGGGCTTTCTATATAATAAGGAGGTTACTGTATGGTCTCTAAGCAGCAGAGGAAATCAATGTTATGTGGGTTAGAGTGTGGGTGGGTGTTTTTTTCCATTTCTTAGCCTCCAAAGGTAATTATCTTGTTCTCCTCACTCAATAGACCATGCTCGGAGGCATTGAAGAGTTGTGTTTTAATACACTGAAGATTTGCCCAGTAAATTCTCAGGAAGAGAATTATAGGCAGGCTGTTCCTGGTTATTAATAAATCTCGTTATGAGTATATTAAGAATCACAATGAATATGCAAAAGTGGACAAGAGGCTGATTCAGACATTATAGGGGAAGGTTCTGGAATTACAACAGATGTCAAAGTGAGTGAGAACTGATAAACTAAAGCCCATTTTAGACTAGGAACAAAGGAGGCATTTGTTCAGTCCACTTTTGAATGCCAACTGACCTAATTTTGTACTTTAGAAACACTAAGTGAACCAAAATGCACACTTTCAAAGTTTATAGTTTGGAATGCTGTTGAGGAGTTCTCCAATCAAAAGTTGGGGCTAAAACTGCATATATTAAGGAAATAATATGTAAAATTGCATTCGATTAGGAAAATTATTTGTCAAAATGATGTAGATTAGCAAAAGTGCATGCATTTGGAGAAATGTGTTGAAAAATGATTCTGAATATTTATGCAAAAAAGAGAAACTCAAACTTTGGGACAAACTGAACAAAAATTGGGAGAGCGCACTGCAAAGAGGAACCAGAAGGGTCCCATTGTCCTTCCCTCCTTTAAACATATCTGCATTTTTACTTACCATGCATGACCATCTCTTTAGTGTTGATCACATGGCATATAAAACCAATGGGAAAGCAGGGTTGGTTGTCACTTTGAGGCCCCAAAGGTGCCTTTGCTTATGCATGGGATTGTGGCTACTTCCCAGCTATTGCTTTGCTAGTCGGGATGCAGGTTGGCTGATCCTGTAAGGACAAAAGGAGCAAAAGCTCTGCCGTACCATGACTGCTGCAAGCCTGACACTCTAGGAACGGCTTTGGACTTCAAGCTGGATGCTGATCTGATCAGGAAACCATGCTGCAAATTTTGCTGCCTGGGTACACCTTAGATATGTTGTCCTGAAAGTTCTTCCTTTCACATTGTTTGTCCTGATCCATTCAAGCCCTTTATTCTACTCTCGTGTGCCTCTAGCAAACTGCCTACATGATCCTGCACCCTCGTCCAAACCTAAAACTAATAGGTTATAAAAGCATTCTGTACAGACTCCACCTTGGCAGTCCCTCTGGGGGCTGGCTACCTGCTTGGTGAATTTTCTGTATGTTGGAATAAACTGTAAATGTGCTTTTGATTGTGCACCCCCAGAAGACCTGCCCTCACTCTTTCTTGGCAATGTTCCCCACTGGCAGCTAATGGGGCCATTATTCCTCTGGAGAAAGAACAGAGAAGAGCAGCAACAATGATTGTGGGGCTGAAGCAACTCCTCTATGCGGAGCAACTACAAAAACCGGGACCGTTCAGCTTAGGAAAAGGGGAAGCGCAGGAAGACGTGAGAGAGGCGTTTAAAATAATGTGCAGTGTGGAGAAAGTGGAGAGGGAGACTTTTTCTCCCCCTCCCATAGCATTCCCACCCAAGCTGACTGGTGGGAGGTTTAAGGCAGCTCAACGGAAGCACATCCTCACTCCCGGAGAAGTCAAGCTATGGCATTTGCTGCCACGGGAAGTGGGGATGGCCACCAATCTGCATGGCTTGAGAAAGGGGTGGGACGATTCCAGAGGGAGGAGGCTATAGGTGGCTGCTAGCCTTGCTGGCCATGGGCTACCGGCTTTCCCAGAGGCGGCAAGCCTGCGCACACCAGTTGCTGAGGAGCTGGGCAGGGGGAGGTCTGGCCCCCACCCTGCTTGGGGGATCCTGTGGGCAGCTGGCTTGCCACTGTGTGTACTGACTGGACGGACCTTGGGTCTGACCCAACAGGACTTTTCTCACATTCTTATGGTGGTAGAGAGAGCATGTCCTGATAGCCAGTTCCAGGGGGTGTGCCATGGTACGGCCTGGCAGGGCTGGGCCCCGGGTTCTCTGGCAGGGACGTACAATGGGGAGAAAGGGGCATTCATTTTCTCCAGGGGAAATGCAGGCAGAAAGATTCTAGAGGGGAAGTGCACGAGGGCCAAAAGCAAGCCAATTGAGGGGGATGAGCTGCAACAGGGCCCAAGTCCCCTTATTCAGAAAGTGCCCAAGACAGCAGGCTGAGGGGCAGACAGAGGGTTTCCCAGGCACCCAAGGTTTCAAATGGAAGAGTCGGGACTTCAGCTCTAGTGGGCCATCCGCTAACACTGCCTCTAGCCTATGGATAGCAGGCTGACAGACAGGCAGTAGCCCAGAGATCTGGGGCCTCAAATGAAAAACGTGTTTGCATTCACCCAGATCTTTCATCTTTTGCCCATCGTAGCCTCAATCAATCTCTCCCTCTCTCTCGCTGAACATTTGAATATTAAAAAATCAGTATGTAATTTAAAATATATTTTCCCCTAAAAGATCATTTTAAAAAGTGCTTTGATAGGGTTTTTGAACCGTGAATGGTCTCAGAACATTTGGGAAGTGGGAAAACCACTGGATAATCGACATTTTGCTCTGCTCATTTGTTCCAGCTATGTCAGTTTCTATCAGAATTCACAAAGATCTCAAGCATTCCTGCTTAAGATCAGCCACTTTCCATCTCTGGCTGTCTTTCTCTCCTTCATTTTAAGGCCATACCGAATAATTTTATATCATCATCATCATTTCTGTATCACTCAGGAGCTGAAGCTGTCTAGGCAGTTCTCAGTGATTCATTACAAGAGGTACAATAGTTAAAATGAATGACTATAGAACTACAAACATAATAAAATAAGCTCCAATATACAAAATTTAAATAGTTTAAACCAAAGCATTTCAATAACAACTGTCTGTTGAAAAAACTGACCATCAAGTGCATGGGAGTAGAGGGCAGGCTTAACCAGGCACCAAAAGGATGACAGTGTTGGCACCACCTGGGCCTCTATGGAAAGATCATTCCAGAAATCAGGGGCTACCACAGAGAAGGCCCTGCTCCTTATTGCCTCCTCTTGAGACTCCCTTCCAGGTAACAGTTGGAGGAAGCCCTCAGATGCAGATCAAGGGGGTCTGGGTAGCTTGAAGCCTGGAGAGGCATTCTGTCAGGTGGTGGGTTCCTTATAGCAAATGTGGAGGGGCAGGAGGCAACGCGGGGTCTGCAGGCCACATGGGACTGTCCCCTACTGCTTCTGGCACATACATTAATTCAACGTTGGGATGAGGAATAGGGTTTAGCACTGTGGACTGCTAAAAAGTTCAGAGTTCAAATGTCACTTGCTGCGACCTGGGCTGTCCGAGCTGCAGCCCGGGCTGTCCGGAGACTCCCTTCCCTGAGACACAGAGGTTTGATTGTTTGTTTGTTTTTGTTTGTGCTGTGCTGTGCTGTGCTGTGCTTTGCTTTGTTTTTCTTCCAATTTAAGTTTATTTTATCCTTGTGTGTGTGTGCGAGTGGGTTTTTGTCTGGGAGAACTGGGCGAGTGAGAGGAACTGCAGGACAAACAAGGCAGGGGACCAAGGTAAGGTCTCGGAAGGGATACCGATGGCAGACCAGGAGATGGCCTTGGCGGGAGCCACGGGTGTTGCTGTCCGCTGCGAGAGCTGCGACATGTTCGCCCTTCTCCCCCAGGAGAGGCAGGGCTGCACTTGCCCTTGGTGCAAGATGGTGACCCTGCTAGAAGAGGAGGTGAGGTACCTGAGGGCCGAGATTGCTCTCCAGCCCCCCCCCCCGGAGCAGCCCCCCTCTGGACAGAGGGTTGAGGGAGAGGCCACGGGAGGAGCAGCTGCAGAGACATGGAAGCATGTCACCCACAGGAGGAGGAGGCCAGCACGGCCTCCTCCTTCTCCTGGCACCAATCTGCAGCTGGGAAACAGGTTCTCTCCACTTGGGGATGCTGGGGCTGATGAGGCCTTGGGGGACCAGAAGGACCCCCAGCCTGGGATGTCAGGCGGCAAGGGGGCCGCTGTGGGAGAGGCCAGGGCCAGGGCATGGCCACCCACCACCACCAGGAAGACAAGGCAGCGGGTGATTGTTGTTGGGGATTCCCTGCTGAGGGGCACTGAGCCGGCAGTGTGCCGCCCCAGCCTGGAGACAAGGGAAGTTTGCTGCCTGCCGGGTGCATGCATCCGGCATGTGAAGGACAGAGTGGAGCATCTTGTTCGCTCCGGGGTCACCAGCTGCTCCTGGTGATCCATGTGGGCATAAATGATGTGGCCAGGCAGGGTGTGGTTGGGACCATCAGGGACTTTGAGGCCTTGGGGAAGAAACTCAGGGAGCTGAAGGCCCAAGTGGCCTCCTCGTCAATCTTACCTGTCCGAGGATTTGGGTCAGGAAGGGACAGGAGGGCCTCCGAGGTGAACGACTGGCTTAGGGTGTGGTGCCAGAAGGAACGTTTTGGGTTCCTCGACCACGGCACTCGTTTTCTTGCCAATGGACTTCTGGCAAGGGACGGGTTACACCTCACAAGGATGGGGAAAAGGTCCTTTGGAGATGCTCTAGCGAGCTTTGTCCGGAAGACTTTAAACTGAGCCGGGGGGGGGGGGGGGGTTCAGGCCCCCCAGTAACGTATCTGCACTGGACAAGTGTGGGGGGAGGATCAGGGCTCTGGGAGCAGGGTTTTAGAGACACTGCAGGGACTGACAGGACTCCTACAGAGAGGGGATATGTTGGCAACATACAGGGATGTGAGGGGATGTCACATGGAGATGGGTAGAGACCTGTTCTCCCCTGCAGAGGAAGGCAGGAGGCGATCCAACGGAGCAAAGCTTAGGGAGCCAAGATTCCGTTTGGGTGCCAGAAAGCACTTCCTGACAGTCAGGACCCCGAGGGTGTGGAATGGGCTTCCATGGGGGGTCGTTGAGGCCCCATCAGTGTGGGTGTTCAAGGATAGGCTGGATGTCCACATGGTGGGCATGTCGTGAGTGGAGCCGGCTGGTGCCGGAGGCCCGACTAGATGTCCCGGGAGGCCCCTTCTGACTCGCTCTGTTTCTCTTTCTATGTTTGACCGAGAGCTAAACGTGACCCTCTTAATTCCCTGTCACGGTTTGTCCCTCAACTTTTGCGGGCAAACCACGGATCGCTCCATCAGCACCCTGTGGTTCTGCAGCGGCCCACAGGTAGAAACAGCCCTGCTGCTCACTCCAGAATTCAGGGCCTTGGACACAGGTTTGCACTGACCAAAGCAGACTCCTGCCCTCCCTCCTTCCTTCCTTCCTTCCTTCCTTCCTTCCTTCCTTCCTTCCTTCCCACAACAGCCCTCTGCGAAGGCTGCCTGGAGAGTCACCAGGCCATGTTGAATGGGTGGGGCTCTGGAATGAGAGGAAGGTGGGACCTTCTACTAATGAAGTCCTTGCTTTCATGGATGGCAGACCTTCCTTCTTGCTTTGTGAGCTGGACATGTTACAGCAGTCTAAGATGGTTTCACTACTGGCTCAGGCTCAGCTTGGGATCAATTAGAGCCTTTTTGCATATTAATGAAACAACATCTGCAAACTGCATCAGCAGCCAGCATATAATTAATGAGACTCTGGAGATATGAACTCATATCAAGTAGCTAGGTGTTCCCTTAACCTTCTCCTTACCTACCCCAGGTTGAAAACCCCTCCTTATTTTTGAAGATTAGGTTGCTAGCATGGAAAGCCAGGAACAACTTGGAACCTGGTGGCCCGAGAGAACTTCTCTCTTTGAAACCCCTGAGACCCTGAGGTCGTCTGGCAAGGACCCCTCCTGCTGCCATGCCCTCCCCAGCTTCTCAAAATGGGCATTTCATACACTGGCACGCACTATGTGGGACAAACCTCCCACTGAGATTAGACCTGTGCTGACACATTCCTGGTTAGGCACATGTGAATGGCAGATGAGTCTGACTCCACTGTACAAGCCAGGGAGCAGTCCTGTGCATGTATAGACAATAAAAAAAGCCCTACAACTTCTGGCCAGCAAATGCCGGGGGCCATAGGATGTTTTTCTGTCTGAGCATACCTAGGATTGTGCCCTTCTCCTACCTTCTTATGCACAGGTAGAGATAATATATTTGCTGGTTTCTACTGAGATTTTTATGCTATCTCTTTTTATGCTAGGCACCACTTGGAAATCTGTAGATGGAAGTAATTCATAAATACTCACCAATAACCAAACAAATAATTATTAGCATTTGCTCTCCTGATCCTGAGTTGAAAACACCTCCCTTTAATGCAAGCAGGAGTTTAGACTGACCTTCTTCCTCTGCTCTGGTCCAGCAAGTCCTTTCAGCTCCTCCTCCAACTGTCTTCACTGAGCTGCTTGGGAAGAGTAGCATGGACACACTGTGTACAGTCCTAGTCACAAGTTTGGATTTTTCCGCCGATTCCTATGGGCAGTTCTCACTTCCTTGGGACATTTAAAGAAGCAGCTTCTCGGTGTGGACCAGGAAGTAACCTAATCAGGCAAGAAGAGAGTTCTGTCTGTCTTTTTCATTTCTGTGTGCTCTTTCACAATGCACTTTTGGCAGCCATGGCATTTCCATTCCTTTCCCACCTGGTCTTCCTGTTCTTCCCCATTCCAACAACCTATCAAGATTCAGCAAACATCAAGCTTGCTTGATTAGGCTGTTTTGGGGGGTTTCCTCCTTTCTGTCTCCCTCTCCACACAGGTATTTTTTGAACTTCTGCAAACCTCAGGGTCACCCTGTTTTGGCTACAGAATGAGTGACACGCCAATAATTGAACTAGAAGTGAAATGCTAGATTTTGTAGAAAGAGTACCTGGTTACTAGTACTTTCCACATGAGGCAATTACCGTGCGCTCCTCGTTGCCTACTCACAGTTATTTGGGGGCTCTTTAGACAACAAAATGTCCCTCCAGTTTTGTTTCTGTTTCTAAACAGCACTTTTAGCAAGAGGTTATTTTTGTTTTTAGACCAGGAAACATGCTGCATTATTTCTGAAAGTGAACCATAGGCCATTTTCTGCTTATGTGAACTGTGCTGTTCCACTATACCACAGTGCCACCTAGAGGTTATATTGTGGAAAAGCAGGCAGAGAAAACACTTCCAGTAGTGCTTGGATCTCAATTCTGCAATTCAATTGAAAGCAGATACAAAGGATTAGCAACCTCTAGTAGGAAAGCTCATAATTCTATAGACTTTTTCTCCTTTTCCCTTTGATAACTTCAGACTTGGATGATCTTTCTACTACTGGCAATTCACATATTGAATTTGGACTTTCAGGGAGAATCCAGTTTTCTGTGCTAAGGGAATTTTGCTTAATTTGATAGGGCTTTTGATTACAAAGCTCCCCCGCTTACAGTCCACCAGTGAAGTTGCTCCCACAACCAGATACACTGGATGCTCAAAGAAACTCCTTGTCCTAAAGGGGGAGCTAGACAATGGGGCGCCTCCCAACGCATTTGCTGGCACTTGGGATGAACCCTATCAGGATCAGGCCCTCCAAGCAAGCCAAGCCAAAAGGAAGCCTGAACGCTCACAGGTCCCCTAGTTGCGCAACCAGCAACCTTCTCCTTCCTCGGCTGCAGCAGACAGTGCGGAGGAGGGATGCTTTATGCACAGAGGCTGAGGGATGGTGCTTTTCCAGCAAGCTCCTCTCTTCCAGCCTTCTTTAATGTCAGCTGCAGTCACATAACAGCAGCTATTCCTCATGTGCAAGAGAGGCATTGCCTATGCAATGCATGGAGCTCAGCTGTTGGTGAGCACCCCATGAATGCTGGCCATGCTCACCAGGAACTTGGACTCCGGGCCACTGCAAATGGACTGGAGCCCAGGGAGCCAAGCATGGGAAACCCAATGGATTCCCACCCCCAGACTGATTCCTCACACGCCCCTACAGGGCACCCACCCACTTCGTACTGAAATAAATATTCTTGCTGGCAGTGGGGACTAATTTCAGTCCCGCTGGCACTCCATCAGCACCACAAATGAGGGAGCTTTTTCTGGTGCCACCGCAGAAAGTCTGGTAGTGGATACACCTAAGGCCAAGGGGTGTTCTTGGACGGAACACAGAGGCCCCAGAAGTGGCATGCCTCCCGGCCCTGGTCGAACCAATTGCAAACCCCCACACTCTCCTCCCTAACCAACCTTCTCTTCTTCAGAACTGCCCTTCTCATCTGTAAGCAAAGATGTGACAGGACCACCAGCTTGGATGTTTAGCTTGGGTTCAATCCAGCAGAACCCAGAGATGCTTGGCAACATGGATCGGCTTCCTTTACCTTTCCAGGGAAATGCCGATCACTCAGTTTTTCTTTTTCTCCCTTAACAGCCCTGTAAAAATGTTACACTTTTTAGCTAGCGATGGAGTTTGATGTGTCAGTTGCTCCAGTAAGCAGAACTAATCTGGACAGATTAGGTGCCATTTTCATAAGTCACGCTGAACTGCATTCTTCAGGCCAATTAGGCCAAGGGAAATCTCAGGAGACAAGGGTCTCTCAGGGGCAGTTGAGGCTGCTGAAAGAGTATATCTTGGCAAGAAGCATGGATGCTCCCAGAACAATGTTAGCATTATGTAAGGACAAGGAGAAACTGCAACAAAATGTTGCAGTGTGAAGGGTGCTCTTTGGGATTTCAGCCATTCCTCCATTTCCATAGCTCCCACCCTACTATCAGTCCTTGTTCTGCGTGGAGATGCAAAGATCAGGTCAGAATCCTGTTCTCTTGTGCTCACTGGACTTCCTCCTCATGCTTGGTTTTGTCCAGGAAGTGAATCGAGCTGCAATAAAGTCCACAAAAGCTCAGGAATGCTAGTGGATTCTTTGTGCAAAGTATGTAATTCTTTGCACAAGATATGAAATTGCATAATTCTTTGTGCAAAGTACACAAAGCCAATGAGTCACATGTGTGGAAGTAGAACTTCACTTGAACTTGCTTCCTGCTGGATGCCCGAACAAATCCTTGGCAGGAGGCAGTCTTAGGAGGACGAGCCATTGGGCCAGAGTTTTGTAGCTGAGTTGAGGGAATCTGATGGATTTCCAGCCCCAAATCAGATTCTTCACCCACCCCTAATTATGTGCCCTCCCAACATGACTGGGGAGTGGAGAACCAGGGCTGTTGGATCTGATTGGTTGTCCTGCGACTTTAAGCCAAAGTTCAGTTCAGCTCCCTCCAGTTTTCTTGTGAAACCTGTCTTTCTTTCTTTCTTTCTTTCTTTCTTTCTTTCTTTCTTTCTTTCTGTTTGTTTGTTTGTTTGTTTGTTTATTTATTTATTTATTTATTTATTTATTTATTAGGGTATTTCTACCCTGTCAATTACGGTTCATCTCTGGATGGCTTACAATATAAAGCACCTAATAAATGCATCATAATAACACACAAATTTGTTTGAGAATGGAAAGTAGAGTTTTTTTCAGGGGTGCATTTTCAGAAAGATGTACATTTTCAACCCCCCCCCCCCCCACAAACATTTTGCAAAAGCAAGTTCAGGAGTGTGAAAGAATTCTTGGAAGATATGTGCTCCCATGTTCAGGCTTCCACACATGTGGCTCATTGGCTTTCTGAAATTTTTACAAACTGCAATAAAATACTCAGTTCTCCTAGCTCTCTCCCTTCCCCACCTAAAGCTTATGCGTATTCCTGCAAAGCATGTGTTTCTCCCAAGCCTCTCTTTTGTGAATGCTTGGGGCCATCTACATAAGCAATGCTCACAGAGTCATAGAATCATACAGTGGGAAGGAACCTAGCAGGCCGCTGGGTCCAGCCCCGCCCCCCCCCCCCCCCCCCCC